>NC_056751.1:829104493-829389493 GCF_019279795.1 Protopterus annectens
TGGGGCAAAGCAGTAGTAAATACAATTCTCATGCAGTGCAAGCTGGCACACTTGAATATGTAGCAATATCAGTCCACACACATTTGAAAAAATGTAATTAAATTAAAAAGGACTAAAAGCAAGTGCAGAAAGGGTTTATTAGGTAGAATGCGGTAAAGAGATGTCCTGGGGGAGTGTCTTAGATCAAATCTACAGTGGGGCGGGCACTGCAAAAGCCACCAAATTTAAACTACAACCAAGAATAGGGAGGGGTGGGGGAACAGTTTTAACACAGATGTAAGGAATGTGCAAATTATAAAAAAATATATATACTGTTTTCTATAGATTTGCAGAGCAGTAAGACACAGATATCAAGCAGACAATTTAGCTCTATAATACAGAATAACACAGAAAATATACTCAGCTCTATAAACTTGAAGATAGTTCTGTAAGGCTGTCTCAAACTAAGGTTCCAGTTTGAATACAGGTTGTTAATTAAAAGGAGACACAGCACTAGCTAAATTATATCAGCTGAAAGACAAGGCAGGAAATGAGGGGCGGGAACAGTTTCAACACAGATGTAAGGAATGTGCAAATTATAAAAATATATATACTGTTTTCTATAGATTTGCAGAGCAGTAAGACACAGATATCAAGCAGACAATTTAGCTCTAATACAGAATAACACAGAAAATATACTCAGCTCTATAAACTTGAAGATAGTTCTGTAAGGCTGTCTCTCAAACTAAGGTTCCAATTTGAATACAGGTTGTTAATTAAAAGGAGACACAGCACTAGCTAAATTATATCAGCTGAAAGACAAGGCAGGAAATGAGGGACAGTTTCAACACAGATGTAAGGAATGTGCAAATTATAAAAAATATATATACTGTTTTCTATAGATTTGCAGAGCAGTAAGACACAGATATCAAGCAGACAATTTAGCTCTATAATACAGAATAACACAGAAAATATACTCAGCTCTATAAACTTGAAGATAGTTCTGTAAGGCTGTCTCTCAAACTAAGGTTCCAGTTTGAATACAGGTTGTTAATTAAAAGGAGACACAGCACTAGCTAAATTATATCGGCTGAAAGACAAGGCAGGAAATGAGGGGCGGGAACAGTTTCAACACAGATGTAAGGAATGTGCAAATTATAAAAAAAATATATACTGTTTTCTATAGATTTGCAGAGCAGTAAGACAGAGATATCAAGCAGACAATTTAGCTCTAATACAGAATAACACAGAAAATATACTCAGCTGTATAAACTTGAAGATAGTTCTGTAAGGCTGTCTCTCAAACTAAGGTTCCAGTTTGAATACAGGTTGTTAATTAAAAGGAGACACAGCACTAGCTAAATTATATCAGCTGAAAGACAAGGCAGGAAATGAGGGGAACAGTTTCAACACAGATGTAAGGAATGTGCAAATTATAAAAAATATATATACTGTTTTCTATAGATTTGCAGAGCAGTAAGACACAGATATCAAGCAGACAATTTAGCTCTATAATACAGAATAACACAGAAAATATACTCAGCTCTATAAACTTGAAGATAGTTCTGTAAGGCTGTCTCTCAAACTAAGGTTCCAGTTTGAATACAGGTTGTTAATTAAAAGGAGACATAGCACTAGCTAAATTATATCAGCTGAAAGACAAGGCAGGAAATGAGGGGGGTGGAGGAACAGTTTCAACACAGATGTAAGGAATGTGCAAATTATAAAAATATATATACTGTTTTCTATAGATTTGCAGAGCAGTAAGACACAGATATCAAGCAGACAATTTAGCTCTATAATCTTTCATGTAGACAGGGTGTCCCTCAGAGCCAGTCCCTCCTTCATGCCCAAGGTGGTATCCAGTTTGGCTCTTAATCAGTCCATTCATTTGCCTACCTTCTTTCCTAACCCACAGAACAAAGGGGAATGGATACTGCACTCCTTAGATGTGCACAGACAACTTAGATTCTACTTGGACAGGACTAAACCTCAAAGGAAATCTGAACAACTGCTGGTGGCCTTTGCTGCAGGGACAGAGGAGAACACTATTTCAAAGCAAACCATTTCAAAATGGATAGGCCACTGCATTCATTTCTGCTATATGCTCCATGGAAAACCTATCCCACAGGGCATCAGACCCCATTCAACCAGGGCTGCATCTACCTCTACAGCCTTTCTCAGGGGCGTCCCTATCAGGGACATCCTAGAAGCTGCTACCTGGAGTTCTGTACATACTTTCACCAAGCATTATCATTCGCCAATTTTCTCTAAATCCAGAGCTGGCTTTGCCACTGCAGTCTTGCAGGGCCTTATAGCTGGTCCTAGTTCCTTTTAAATTTCTCCTCCCAACCTTAGCTTTGGGAATCTACCCAAATGTAATGACTGCAACAGTGAAACATGAAGAACATCATACAGCTGTGTACACTTACCATAAATGTAGATGTTCGAGTGCATTCACTGTTGCAGTCCTGGTTACCCTTCCTCCAGCCCCCTTTCTTCTTTTGGCTGTGCCTCTACTCTCCCTTACTATGCTCAAAAAGCTTTTTGGTGTATTTGCTTTTTTGTTGGAGGTATATCCTTGTAATTATAGCTTTAATTGCTTCCCATTAGGGGGGCACCTGACATCTGGGTCAAGAAAAACTGATGTAATGACGTTTGCTGCATGTTTTATACCCCTGATGACCTGACGTCATGGAAGAAGGGACAGCATCTGACGCAGGATCCAAGACTTTGTTAATCAAGCCGACTGAGGGCTACTTCAAGCAGATAACCCAAATGTAATGACTGCAACAGTGAACACACTCGAACATCTACATTTATCGTAAGTTTACACAGCTGTACTTTTTGTATAGTTGCTGCATCAGAAGGTTCGACGTAGATTTGCCCCTCACCATTAGAGTTGAAATCCTGTATTCAACCGAGACAGGTTGAGATGACTGATGCTGATTCAAACCTATCTTCAACTGGCAAAATTGCCTAAATTAAATGCAGGTAAGTCTGGAGAGCTTGCATCACCTATTGGGTTTTTAAAAAATTCAAGAACTAATAAAGGGAATGACACAAGATGAGACCCCTGTAACCAATTTCTTATAGAGCTTTTGATACAGGTTGTGGGAAAAATTATATTGGTCTTGGTTAGTGTGTTTGGCAAAGTTTTAAATAACAAAAATGTGACCTAAGTAGACAGGAAGACAGGATATTGTAGTGGTTGTAGCAGGGGATTCAGATACGCCATCTTTATACAGACCCATATCTTTGCTTAATATAGATTCATCTCTGTTATAGTAGTAAAACATGTGAAATGGTTGCCTGAGTTGCTAGATGTTGAGCAGTGTGGGTTTGTGTGTGAGAAGACACAGGACCACAGGACGTCTGGTAATATATTGCAAGCAGCTGTGGTCATGAAGAAAACCCAAGATGTAAAGAATGAATTAGTAACAGTGATTCTTGATAGTGAGGTAGTTTGACAAGGTTGAATGGTTTCATCTCTTGAAAGGCACTGGATACTTTTGGTCTTCTGGAAGAGTTTGTTAAATTGGTAATGCCAGTATATGATGGCTCTTCTCAAGGGGATCAAGCCAGATATGGGTCTGTGTTCTTCATACTGCTCACTGCTGCAGTAGCCAAAGCTATATGGGTTATATCCTGCAAGGGTATAACAGCCAGCCACCTTCCAAAGCTTCAGATCACCTTCCACATGATCAAGCCATTAGCCAGCTGAAGCTGACTAGAAGATAGGTTCGGGTGCCAAGCTATTCAGAACATTCCTGCCACTGAAGAGTATGCTCCTTTGAGGCTATTACGGATCTTCAGTCTTCTGTGCTGTTCCTTTGCTGGACAGATAAGCTCCCTTTGGGGGAAAAAACTTAATTTTAAAAAATATTGTTTGTTAATTCTATCCTGTTCAGGAAAGCTGTTATAAAGCTAGGAGTTTGTATTTTTTACGATTCATCTGAAAGAGAGTACTGTACTTTTAAATGGGTGTACTCCCCCTGCCCCGGTCTGATTTTAAAGTTGTTGAAAGTATTTGAAAAACATTTTTATTGTGGAGAAATTGTGTTTATTTTATATTTTGGGCTGGCAAAGTGTTTTAAAGTGCTTTTTACTGTGTTTCTTTGAAAAAATTGACTTTTTCGCTGCGTCTTTTCCATGGGACATGGGCACCATTTTCAACTTGACTATGAAAACACCCTGTTGGTCTCACAGTTGGTCCTTCGTACATTCACAAAATAAAGTTAAGCAAACAACCTTAGCCACCACAACAGGCTACTAGCAATTTGCCTCTGTCACAGGTGGGTGACTGATTGTAATCATTTGCTGTACTTCAGACCATTCATCTTTTACCCCATATCCCTCTGGTGTAGTAACTGCAGCCATTATGGACTGGGGGTTGGCCAAATCCTCTGCAGCTGTTGGAGTTCTCTCAGTGGGCAAGGGAGATCCACTCTTGTTAGTCTTGGGCGAGGGAACAGGAGTGGCTTCTCTGTATTTTTTTTTTTTTTTTTTCAGAATGTTGTACTCATCCCTAGGGAAGCTGCTGCTGCCATTAATAACATTGTTGGCCTCATTCTTCCTGTCAAAAAGAGAGAGAAAACTAAACGTGTATCTATTCCTCAAATTTCCTTGGACAGGAGTAATTTCCTGGGTCTGACCAGTGGTTTAATTCAGGCTAGTGGTCCTTATAAAATAGTTTCTAGTAAAAGAAAGAGTGATGCTTCTTTTTTTTGAAGAGATTCAAGATTCTGAATCTGGACAGGAAGTTGAAGGGACTGATACAGGTTTTCTCCCCTTAATTTATGATCGACTCTTTCTGAGACTATTTCCAGAGTGTCTTAGTGTTTTGAATAGAAAGACACTGAGGTTTCTCATTTTTTTTAATTTATTTTACATTTGTTGATTGGGATAGTCCGACTGGATATATATCCATTTTCAGCGGAGGCCCAGGGAGAAAATCTCCAGACAACACAGAGCATAACAGATATGAGTCAAACATATTTACAAAGTCCTCTAGTAGGTACTCACAGTAATAGACGGTGTGTCATAGTATACAAAAACAATAGGTTGCAGCAAGCTATTATGAGCAAGAGATGCGTACAATATTAATTTAAATAAGGCATTGAATAAGTAGTGATTACTCAGGGTTGGTACAGGGACAAAGCCAGTGCTCTTTAAAATACTGTTTGAGGCCTTTTTTTAAAGAGACTTAAAGAAGGTTCAAGGGTAAGGTTAGATGGAAGTGAATTCCAAGTTTTACCAATGATGATGGCAAACGGGGAGTTGCCAGCGGAGTTAATGGCTTTGTGTGTTTGGATCAACAGTTTACTGGATGATCATAGTTGCCTTGAATTACTGTATGACTTTGATATTTGTGAGTGCCGGAATATTTTCAGGGTGATACAGAATTTTGTGTGCTACTACAAGCTGATTGAACAGAAGTAGGCTAGGCAGTTCTAGCTACCTGAGAAGGCTGAGGTTTTGACAGTGATATGTCCTATATGTTGAGCCTATGGCAAATTTGGCAATATGGTTGTAACAGTGAGAGAGCTTACTAAGTTCAGTTTTGCTCAACTTGGAGAGTATGGGAGAGGCATATAGAAGGGTAGAGAGTAGATGTGAGTGGGCGATTGCAATCCTAGCTAATGGTGTTAGAAAACGTTTGCTTCTATATAACGAGCCAAGCTTCTTCTTAATGTTTTTTATAGTTTTATTAATATGCAGATCAAATTTGAGATTATTGTCCACTATTACTCCTAAAAGCTTAGTATGGTCATCTGAGCTGTTTACAGAAGGAATTTCCAGAAGCTTCACCTATTCCTCCATTTCTGTCAGCTTTGGAATTTTTCTTATAGTCAGCCAGCTGCCTCTAAAAAGGCAGATATGATGTATAAAGTTATTTAGTCTTCTAAATTTGTATACACTCTTCCCCAAACTCTACCCCTGCATCTATAGTTTTAGCTCATCCTTCTGCTAGAACATTTGGTTATTTCCATTTCTTTTCTTTCTGATAAGGTTGTGAAGATTATTGAGAACTATGCGAAAAAAGTGTATGCTTCTGCAACTTTTGATTTTCAGAATTTTGAATGATCAGGCCTGTACTTTAAGGCTTTTTCTGACTAATTGTGAAAGTTATGAGGAATTTTTCATCTGCACTTTCTTCTTAGGAAAAATCTGCTTTTAAATAATTTAGTACCTTCTGTTGTACAAGTCATACTAGTTGACCATAGTGACATACAAGTTGATACTACTACAAAGGCTTTGGCCACTGGTGCTGTGTCGAGGACGTTTGCCTGGCTGCATTCTCAGAACCTCCCAGATGATGAGACATTTTAAATTCTCCTTTGGATAGATATTTAGTTTTTGGTCCTTCTACTGCAGAGATCATCAAAAAGTGTGATGAGAAGGGAAGTTGATACCAGGAATCTCCAAGATTTTTAGCCCTCCGATTTTCTAAGGGATTCTCTAACCCCACATCCTTTTTGGCAGAAAACAAAATGAACAGGCTTAACAAAATGCAGCTAAACAGACGTTTAAGAAGAAATGGCAAGGGCGTTCCAAAAAGAATTCAGGAATCCTCCAAAACCAAAGACAGTCCAACAAGTCAGAGTGACTGTTTAAGGGATATTCTACCCCCCCCCCCCCATCCTGATAGTCTCTCTTCCCTTACAGAAAGTCTGAATCTCCACTTTTCTCCATGGCAACAGATAGTTTTATTCAGATGGGTTCTGAATATCATTCATCAAAGTTACATATGACATTGGGATGAAATTCCTCCTTTCCAGGGGATAATCCCTCTTACACCAGACCATACTCTTTTATTTCCACCTGTCTTTCATCACATGCTGTCCCAGGCAGTGATAGAACCAGTCCCTCCTTCCCAGGTGGGAGAAGGTTTTTATTCAAGGATGGTTTTAGTGTCAAGAAAAGAAAATGCTGGGAGACCAGTTCTGGATCTTTCTTTCCTAAACTTTTTTTGTGATAGTACCCAAGTTCAAAATGCTGTCACAAACAATATTTTGATAGTGCCCAAGTTCAAAATGTTGTCACTTCACTACCTGTTCTTCCTCATTCAAGTTTCCTAGTAACTCTAGATTTAAAAGATACTTATCACATCCCTGTTCTTCCAGACTTAAAATGCTTTTTAAGGTTCTGTATGTCTGGATCAGATTATCAGTTCTCTGCCTTACTCTTTGCACTATCCACTGCACCAAGAGTGTTCCCAAAGAGTCTAGCTCCAGTTTGTTCTAGAAAATGCGTGCTCCATTTGAACAGCTATCCTGACTAACTTGAGGTTCTTAAGATGAAAACATTTTTTTTTTTTTGCAGCGGTGAGAAGAATGAATAAGAGTATATGAGCTGCAAGCTTTTATGGTGAGCCAACCTTGTCTCCTTTTTGAAAGGCATGGTTTCTTACAAAACTAATCCTTCCTTATATCTAAAGTGGTATCCAAGTTTAATTTAAACCAATCTATCCATCTCCCTATCTTCATTCCTGAACCTAAAATTGAAGGAGAGGATATTTCATGCCTTTGATGTCTACAGTACTATCTTGACAGAATTAAATATTTCAGATCTTCAGATCAATTATTCATTTCTTGTGAAGGTAAAAAGAAGGGACAACTGTGTCTAGACTATATGATTGTCTAAGGCTATTGTCTTTTGTTATAATCACCAGGAAAAAAAAATTCTTCCAGGCAGGGTCAAGTCCCACTCTACCAGGGCATTGGCTTCATTTATGGCTTTGTAGAAAGGGTTGGATTCTAGAAGTATTCTAGAAACAGCAACTTGGTAATTTGTGCATACTTTTACAAAGCACTGTAAGATTGATACCTTCTCTAGATCTAGATTAGGCTTTGAAAGGACCATTCTCTAGACTCCTTAACTCTTCTGCTTTCCAAAATTTGTAAGCTATGGTAATCTATCCATATAGCTTAGGCTTTGCAGCAGTGATCAATATGAAGAACATGGTACTGTTGTAAGTACTCTTACCATAACAATGGATGTTTGAATGATCACTGCTGCAGTAGTTGCTCACTTTCCCCATCCCTCTTATTTGTTGATGTGTTGTTTTTGCTAGGGTAAAAACTTGTTTTTTTTGTTCCTATTTGTTGGCATGAAAGCTCCAAAGGGGTTTGCATTCAAACCTGTCTTTTTAGTCAGCTCAGCTCAAGCTGACTAATGGTTTGAGTGCATGGAAGGTGCACTGAAGCTTTGGATGTTGGGCAGCTGTCATATTTTTGCAGGATATAACGCATATAGCTTAAGCTAGTTGCAGCAGTGATCATTCCAACATATGCTGTTATGGTAAACTTAAACAACTTTACTTTCTTTGCCCCCTCAAATTCACTAGAGGGACAAGACAAGGATGCCAGTTGTCCCCAGTTTTATTTGCTTTGTATTATGAACATCTGCAGCTATAGTGAGGACGTCTGCTGATGGTGGTAGTGGGGTTATATGAGTGATGGATAGGTGATCAAGATTTTGTTGCTTTATAGATGACTTCCTGATTTGTCTAACCAGGACAGAAGAAAATGTGGATAAACTGTCAAAAATTAGACAGGTTTGGACATTTCTTTGGACACAGTCAACCATCATAAAACCCAGTGATGTTCATCGTGCTGTACTGCTACAGTCATCACACTTGGGTTATCCTGTCGTCAGGCGGTCCCGCAGTTGGCCGAATCCCAAAGTCTTGGTCCGGCGTCGGTTGTCGTCGCCTCTTCCCTGACATCAGTGCGACAGGGGTATAAAAGAGACAGCCGACGCCATTTTCTTCAGTCTTTCTTGCCGCGTGGTGCCCGAAGCAGAAGCAGGTCGCAAGTGCCGGTCGGCCAGCTCCTGAAATTTTCGAATAGAGTTTCAGCCTGAAGTCTTCTCTAAAGCTAAGTACCCCGTTGGGGAAACTTTTCTTGCCTCAGACCGATGTCAGACAAAGTTAATAATTGTATTTCTTGTGGGAAGCAAATACCTCATAAGGATTTTCATTCTTATTGTATTCCTTGCCTAGGCCCAGACCATGACGTCTCTGGTTGTCTGTTCTGTGCTAGGTTCAACAAATGTACAATAAAGCGTCGGGCAGAATTCGCCCAGCATTATTTTGGCAGAAAATTTAACTATAGCATGCCGTCGGAGCAACCGACATCAGCAATGATTAAAAAACGCAGAGATAAGGACCGGCAGCCAAGGCCAAGACCAGATACCGAGGCCTCAGCAAGGCCTGACGCCGGTTCTCCAGTTTTCCGGTTTTCAGCGAGGTGCCTTCGCAGCCCCTGACTACCGCTGATTCAGAATTTCTGACGGCATCCCAAACCAAAACCATTGGGCCTCAGGATCCGGTTCCACCTCACTCCTCGGACACCAGCCTCGACGGGGATCCGGAAACATTGAATAGACCTTCGGTCTCAGAGAGTGTTTTCAAACCGACAACTGCCCCTGCCAAGCCTTATGCTAAGCTCAAAGCCCCCTTGAAAGTTAGAAAACCGGGGCCACCCCCCCCCCCCCACACACAGGCCCCTATGCCTAAAAAACAGATGCTTAAGATGGCTGAGGATTTAATTACCCTTATCAGGGGATCCCAACCCCCACCTGATAAAAGGCCTAGACTGGAGGAAGATTATCCTTCCTCTGACCAAGCATCCATTTCCTCAGGCAACTCTGACGACCAGGATTACTCCTTCCCTCCTTATGAAGACTCAGATGCTGAAGAGTCCATTCCCTCTGTCTCCCCCCCTGAAGACTACTCTTTTGGGGAAACGTTGCACACCATGAGGGAACACTTTCACTGGGAAGGCCAAGATTACTCTGACTCCAAGAAAAGACTCCGTGAGTTTCTTCTTCTTCCACGGCATAGACCCTGGCAATTCCTCCAGTTTTAGACATTTTGGATGATGTTTTCTCTGAATCCAGTTTAAACCCAGATTCCTTACCTCCAGCTCCAGCTAAACCAGACAGATACTACCGAGTTCCTGATACTTATAAGTTTCTATACAAAAGCCCTAATGCAGACCCCGAGACCATTTCCCAGGGTCCCAAAGGGGTTAAGGCCTCTACTGCTAAGAATCCACTCCCTTCTGAAAGAGATTCCAGAGCATTAGAAAGATTGGGAAAGAAAGTGTATACTTCTGCCACTTTGGCCATGAGGGCATTAAACTGCCAATTCCACATGCTAAAATACCAACAGTATTTGATTACACAGTTAAAGCAGAAGCTGATCCCTCAGACAGATCAACTAGATTTGAAAGAGATACAGGATTTGCTGTATGCAGCAGAACAAGTGGGAAAACGTACCTTACAGTGTGGTTTTGTTTCATTGGAAGCCTCATGTAGAGCAGCTGTCACAGGGTCTGTCATACGTAGGCATGCTTGTCTTAAAGAACAAGCCTTACCAGAACATGTCAAAGCAAAGTTATTGGATGCCCCATTGCAGAAAGATGTGTTATTTGGTGTCAAAGCAGAGGAAGTTTTGAAGAAAATGGAAGAAAAGGCAAAATCTATGCAAACAGTTAAAGATTTTTTACAGGTACAACCTCCTCGTTTCAGCAGAAACTGGCCATCAAAAAACTGGTCCTTTCCTGCATCAGACAGACCCCAAAGAGGTACATACAGGTGCCCAAGGGGCAGAGGCCAGCCACAAGGTTTTTCAGGCCTAGACAATGGCATACAGCAACTCAAAGAGGTGGAGACGAAAGATCTCAACCTTTCAGGAAACAAACACAATGACTTCCCTCTTCACCTGCCAAGCAAAATTGCCCTGGCAGCACCTTTGGGAGGGAAACTGGCTCTATTTCCACAACATTGGCGCATCATAACAAAAGACAAATGGATTCTGGACATTATTATCCGAGGCTACAGATTTCATTTCCACACTTTACCTCGGATGAGAGGCATGCCAAATCTGCCTCCAAACCAATAAACCCAGTGTTATGGTGATCATTCTTTTAGATGGTGCAGGATTTAAGAGTTTTACAGGTACTTTTGTGATGCATCTTGCATTAACTGTATGGGTGTGTGTGGCTAAGGGATTTCTAACCTAGTTCTGCTATGAAAACATTTGAAGAATTAATGAGAATGATAGAGGGAGTTTACAAGTTGGAATAATTACGTTAGATCTAAGGATCCAAACTTTACATGTCTTTGGTTTGCTAATGTATGTATTTCTGGCTTTCCCAACCAAACTCCACTGTTATTTTCTTTAATTTGCTTAAAGAAGATTTTTGATTGTATTAGGAGCTAGGGTAGCATGGGAGAAATTACTTGTAGGAAAAGCAAGGGGGGAGAGCCGGGCCCCAGACCCATATTTATATTCTGAAGCTGTTCATCTTAAAATTTTATATCATTGTCCAACTGAGGTCTGTGATGTGTGGTAGAAGTAGCTAACCTTCTTATTGACAAATGAGTTGGAGGAAGTAAAAAGGTACTTTTCTGGGTACATGCATACGAAAGACCAGAAACATAGCCTACTTCATGTGATATACTATCAGTATGTTGCTCATTGGAAGGAAATGAGTTAAAAAGTGGGACAGTCTGCTGTTGTCAATTTGTTATAGTCCTAAAAGAGTAGTGAGGGAAATGGTTAAGGATTTGGAAGGGTGGAAAAAAACAAGGTGATATTTTGGGATCATTTAAAGACTAGTAAGGAAGTGGCATCTTGGAAACAAGTTTGTGGGGGGTACGTTGAATAGCTGGGCAGTTGGGATTGATAAATACATTGGAGTTTTATCTTTAATGACAGAAGTAAGGGAGGCCTGTCTTCATATGAAATAATGGTTAATAAGGCTTATAAAACATTGTAAGGGTAGTAGGGCAAATGAGATGGGTATGGTCAAGGGAAGTAGGTAAAAAAATGAATAGGAAAAATATGGGGATATACTTCTGAGATGTGCTAAAAATCGAGGAGATTTAAGATGCTTACATGAAAATCCCGGCATACAATTTTTATGCCTCAACAAGAATCCATTGTGTGTTTCTAAGGTTGGATGGGTAATGTTGGAGTTGTGATGCTAGGGAACAGAGTACCTGCTTGCAGGTTGTTTAGATTTGGCAATGGTTAGATCTTTAAATAATGAAAATACAGGGATTGCTAAATGAGATGCTTAATAATAAAATGGTGTTGTCAAAGTTTAGCGCTGGTGGGCTGTATTGGGAAGTGCAGTTATTTTATTTACTGTCAGTAGTGCAGCAAAAAAAATGATCACTAGAGACTACAAGAGGAAGGCAGTACCAGAAGTAAATGAAGTGATGATTATTTTAGAGGAAATAGTGTACATGGAAGTGAGAGAAGCAGCATGACATTAGCATAAATTTTTCCAAATGGCTACCATGGTATCATTTGTTTAGATAAAGTTTGAGGAAAAAAGTACAAAAGTTAAAATCTGGAATGAAGTTTACACATGCTAAATATAGTTGGGTAGGTTGATGAAATGAATGAAGGGACTCAAAAAAGGTTGACACGTTCCCCTTCTTTATTGCTGGAGTATGGTGAACTGGATATCCCTTTCTGCTTGTTTTGATAATTGCTATTAAGTATTATCAGTGTCAAGATAATTTCTGTGAAACCAGTTGCATGGTGTTTTTCTTTTTCTTTTTTTTGTAGATATGCTTTTGTATACCATTTATTAATTTAATGAGGCTCAATATGTTGTAGCATTGTTACAGTGGTATATTGTGTTTGCATTTGCGTATAAAGGTTAATATTAAAAAAAAAAAAAAGGTGGGGTGATTGGTTGGGGCAGTCTTATACAGGTATTAAACTTGCCTTCACGTTTGGAAGGCATATGTCAGGCTGTTGGAAAGACTTCATCCAGTAACTGTACCTTTGATTAGGGATCATCAGAGCAGATTCCATCTTCACCATCGAACACTGGATCAACTGTATGCTCTTTCACATGTATTGAAAAGATCACAGGAGTTTGCAAGCCCTGTTTACATGCATGTTGTTTACTGAGGACCATTGTACTTACAATATCTTTTGGGAAATGCTGCAATGAGGGTCATTGGTGTGTACCTGTCAGTAACTACATTTGATGAATGAACATTTCTGAGCATATCCTTGGTGTTAAGTTAGACACATTCAAGCTAGATGTAGGACTCTGCCAAGGCTATGTCTTTATTCCACCCTTGTGTGCGAGTTTCACAAGCAAAGGTTTGGAGAGCATCCACTCTGGTGATGTGAGAGTTGCATCTTTGTTTACAGATTGTGGTACCTTTCATAAGTTCAAATGGCTAGGATCTTCGATGTACACTGGAGAAATTTGTAGCTTAGTTTAATGAGGTAGGAAATTAATTGAATTCCTATAACGTTATTGCACGGTCAAGCAAATTCAGAGAAACAAAGTTTATTGTGTACTTGTCAAAAGACTGTTATTTTGGTATGCAGCATTTCTAAAAACACTTAGTAGAACAGCAACAGACATTTCATGTTGAATGCGATATAAAGTGCCTTATGCCTAGTTTATTAAGCAGCACAAGTGATGCTGTATACATAGGCAGGAATAAAAAAAGAAGTTTTCAGTCCTAGCTTAAGCACTGATTTTGTATGTAGTTGTGTGCTGTCATGCTGCTACCTAGTAGTGAGCCAATACTTGTGTTTATTTTGTTAGTGTAGATCTTTTTGTACAGTTGTCTTGTAGATTTACCAAATGAAGGCTGCAAAAAATACAGTTCATATTGATATAACTTTTGAGATCAGCAGTTGCAGAGCATGTGCATCACTGATATGCCCAAAGTTATGATTTCAGGAGAGCCAGTAATATATACAGTCACCTTGCACTGGGAAACCATAAAAACACTGTGTATAAATAATCGGCATGCCCTCATTGCCCAGGTTTTGGTGAGGAATGTGAAGGCTTGCACTGTGGGATACTGTTTTGTATCTGAACACAATGATTCTGCATTTTTCTCTGCCCCCAGCTACAATGCCATGTAGGGTTAGCAGCTGTGTTAATACCTGTCAAAGTCTTCACCCAGCCTATCTATAAGTGTAACCCTTTCAACTTACAGTACTGGGGTGATTGGAGGAAAAATTTGGAGTATGTCAACCCACACTGCTTATTCAGTTTTATATCAACATCCATGGTCATTGTTGTGTATATATTTTTATATTTTGTTCTTTTCTGTTGAGTAAACTGAACACACAAAGGGGATGCTGACCACTCCTTTTCTACCGAATCTGTAGTTGAATAGCACAGCTACTTAAGTAATAGTCAGTGGTGGAAGTGTGGGTTATGCAGTATTTACCCATGAGTGGTGAGTTAGACCATGATGATGAAACCCATCTTGTAACAATGGTGAAATCTAGGAGGAAGTGTAACAGGCCTGTATCCGATTTGATCTTGAGAAGGAGTGGTCAAACAGACACTTAGGCAGAGACAGGAAAATGTGAAGTTACATTCTGTACTATTTTCTTAGTTTGTTACTTTGACAAATGTTGTTGCACTACATATAGAAGCTTGTGTTACAGCCTTAACATTTCTGTACGTCAGCTTGCAGACATTTGCAATACCAGGATCCATATTCCTAAGCATTTTGTCTGGGTTTCTGTACCCATTTCCACTTGCACTCTTCCTTGTGTGCCTGGTAAGTATAATATAAAAACATTACAGTAGACTCCTCCTTATCCGGCCTCCTCTTCAACCGGCCATCAGATTTGTGCCATAGCCCTAGCAAAAGACAACAGAGAAGAACAGCACTTCTGCTTCCTCTAGACTAAATAATGACAGTCATTTCAGTTTTAGACTTCATATTCTTTAGAAAAATGCATATTAACACAAATCCTGTTATTGTGTCTGATTTATAATCTATAAATGCTATTTTGTATTCTTTTTCTGATTAACCAGCCATTTGTTTATCCAGCCTAAGGCCCAAGGAAGATCGGATAAGAGGGAGTCTACTGTACTATTTATTTTTTATTTATTTATTTTCAGTTTGGTTACCGGCGAAGTCCACTGGGCCAAGAAGTGCCCATTTTCAGTGGAGGCCCAGGGAGAAAAGCTCCATGAACAGTATAATACAATATAGGTTACAAAAATGCAAATAAAGGTTGCAAAGTGAAATACCATACAATATAGGTTGCAAAAAACAAATAAAGGTTACAAAGTGAAATAAGAGTAGGGTACATACATTTGAGAGATGCAGAGTGTAAAGTACATTATGAGACAGTTTAACAACTTGACAACAGATTTTTTTTTGAAACAATATTTATATGCTCGGAGTCGATTAAAGTCTGCTGGTTCTGGATCTTTTAAGAAATAAGAACAAGTATGAGAGTAAAGTGGAGTTGGGGGTAAGGGGAGCTTAGTTGGGAGTCCCTAGAATTTAAGTAGGGTGAAAGCAGGAGCATTTCCATTTGGAAGACAGGTGAAGAAAAAGTTGAGTTTTGAAGGATTCAGTGTTTGGTATAGTTCTAAGTGAAGTAGGCAGAGAGTTCCATTTTTTACCTAGAGAAAAGGACAGTAAAATCTGGCCAGCGGGTCATTTGGGTTTAAGAATGGAGATTAGGTTTTGGTGTTTGGATCTCAGTGATCTGTTAGGGATGTATGAAGGAAGGATGACCTTTAAGGCTGGGCATTTATCAGGGGAGAATATTAGTTTGTGAGCGGTGGTTAGTTGTAGATAGTCTAGGTGGTTAGGGAGCTCTAACCAGTTCAGAGAGTGAAGGCTGAGGCAGTGGTGAGTTGATGTTTTGGATTTGGTGGCAAATTTAGAGATCTTATTATAGCAAGCTTAGAGGTGTTGGTAACAGACAAATTGGTTAGAAGAGGGGCTCCATATAGAAGGGAAAGTAGGTGGTTGCCAGGGTATGCCTAGTGGAGTTTGAAAGAAAGCAGTTGTTCCTATATAGCATACCTAGCTTTTGGTGGGTTTTCCTAATGTTTTGTTGTATGTGAAGATCAAATTTGAGGTGTTCGTCAATGGTGATGCCAAGGAGTTTTGCAGAGGGAACCACTTCAATGGCAGTGTTAGTTTGGCTTAGAATATTGAAAGTGTTTTTGTCCAAAGAGGAAACCTTGGAGGGGAGAAAAATTAGTATTTTGGAGTTATTGGAGTTGAGAGAAAGGTGGTTTTGGTGCATCCAGTTCTCTGTAGTTCATAGATTCATAGGTAGATACTAGGCTATCTGCCCTAGGGCATTTATAAGCCTAGCCAGAGTGTATTTGGCTTCCGCCTCCCTATTAGATTAGCCTACTGTGCCTCTGTAAAGTAGGTCACAGAAGGTACCCTTTTAAGATTAGTTTACTGTGCCTCTGTCTAGCAGGGACACAGGAGAGATCCCAGGGGTGAATTTGCGATTTCCCATCCACGCATCCAAATTTCGCTTGAAGAGAGTCAGCGAGGGGCTATGTCTAACATGAATTGGGATTCTATTCCAGAGTGAAGGGAGCCTCTGGGAAATAAATCTGTCCCTCCAGCATGTCCTATTTATTTTTGTGCTGAGGTTTAGGTCCCTGGAGCGTGTAGCTCTAAGGGACTTGGATTTTTTGAGGTGGAGCATGTCCATTAATTCTGGGTTTGACATGGCTTTGTACGTCAGGCATAGATTGCCTCTGAGTAGGCGGTAAGCAACTGAGTAGAGCTTGGAGTTTCTTTAGTTGAGCTGCATAGGACATCTGTTTGTAGCCCATGATCCTCTTGGTGAGGTACTTTTGGGGTCTCTCCAGTTGCTGCAGGTGTCGGGTAAGGTACATCCCAAAAGGGGCATTGTATTCAATTATGGGCCTGATGAGTGATGAGTAGAGGGGCACAATGACCTCTCTTGATCTAGATGCGAACCCTTTCATGATAAGGTGGGCTATATAGAAGGTCTTTCTAACCACTTTGGCAACGTGATTATCAAAGGAGAGATTACTATCTACGTTGGTCCCCAACTCTCTAATTACATCTTCCGTACTTAATGGATTACCACCTATGTGGTAATTTGTGGGCACCTTGTTTTTCCCAAAGGGATGACTATGCACTATTTAGCTTGAGGCCGTGGCTCTGGCACCAAGCATCCGTCTCTGTGAGACCCTTTTGGAGGATGCATGTGTCAACTGGAGATTCGATTATGGCCCCCAGTTTGCAGTCATCTGCGAACTTTGTCAGCCATAATCCCCCCGTGTTAGCCTGAACCTCAGAGAAGTATATACCGAACAAGAGAGGTCCCAGAACTGAGCCCTGTGGGACGCCACTTGTAACTGGTTTGGATTCGGACATGGCACCTGCGATTCTGACCATGTGGGTTCTATCTCTGAGCCAGTTTGCAACCCATCTTGTGATATAGAGGTTGATATTTAAGCTGGTAAGCTTATTTATGATGCCCGAGTGGGGTATTGTTTTGAAGGCTTTTGCGAGGTCCAGGTAGGCTGTGTGGACTACCTTGCTCTCATCTATGGCATTGGTAACTGTTTCAAAGAAATCAACTAGGTTTAAGAGGCAAGATCTGCCCTTAACAAAGCCGAATTGGGTAGGGTCCAGTGTCTGGAGGCTCCCAATGTCTTTGTTTATGAGTTCCATGATAATACGCTCCATAGCTTTACAGACCAGACTAGTCAGGCTTATGGGGCGATAGTTTCCGGGGTCCGTTGTGGCACCACCTTTGTGGAGTGGGACCACTGTAGCTGTACGCCATTCTTTGGGTACATATCCTGTAGTAAGGCTAAGTTTGAATAGTGACTTAATGTGAGGGTTCAGTTCTTCTTGGAGCTCATGTAAGACACAGCCTGGGACACCGTCCGGTCCCATAGATGCTGTGTTGTTTGCTTTGGAGAGGGCAGCTTTCACCTGTGCATCTGTGATGTCAGGGAGGTTACATTCAGTTGGGATAGGCATTTGCTCCTTTGGGGGGGAAGGGGGGGAGAAGTTTGCGCTGAATTTGTCTGCCAGGATGTTGGCTATGTCTGTAGGTTCAGTATATTTTGTACCGTTATGCAGTAATTCAGAGCATATCTGGGAGTTTCCGCCCATGTTCCTGACATAACTAAATAAGGCCTTGTGAATTATCTTTAGTGTCTAGGGCAATTTTTCTTTCGAAACTGGCCTTTGATGATTTTATGAGGGATCAAAGTTTCTTGCTAATACTGATCAGAGATGCCTTCCTTTTTGGGATTTTGCTCTGTCATGTAGTAGCTTCCTCCTTCTGTTGTATAGCTTATTTATGACCAGGGTCCACCAGACCGGTCTCCTGTTTTTGGAGGAGTGAGTCTTGGTTTTATTTGGGATAGCACGATCCATGGATTCCTGCAGGTGCTTGTAAAATGCATTTGTAAAGGATTCTGCGGATTGGGCTGTATTATCCTCTGGCCCAGGGGCTTTGAAGGATTCCACCTCAGTCTTGAGAAGTGCAAAAGTGGTAAAGGCTAATTGGGTTTTGGTCAGTAGTTCAGGAAAGTTTGGGGCAGAGCAGACCAAGGTAGAGTCATCAGCGTATTGGATGACTGTGGTGTCAGGGATGAAGGTGTGAAGGTTATTTATAAAGATGTTGAAAAGCATGGGTCCAAGGATGGATCCCTGAGGAACGCCAGTAGGTATAGGCAAAAAGGAAGAGAAGGAGTTCTTCCATTTGACTGCTTGAGATCTATCAGATAGGTAACTGGAGAACTAGGATGGAGTATTTGGGGAGAGATTGAGATTAGCCAGATGAAGAGGGTGTGTGTGGGAGATGGTGTCAAAGGCTTTTGAAAGATCTAGCAGAACTGTGGATACAATGAGTCCAGAGTCTCGTGCTTGATTGACAGTTTCTAGGAAGGATAGTAGGGCAGTTATGGTACTGTGGCCAGGGCGGAAGCCGTGCTGGGTGGGTGTTAGAGGTGATTTTGAATTAGATAGAGTAAAAGTTGGTGGTGGACACATTTTTCTAGAATTTTAGATATTGGAGAGAGTAGAGCGATGGGACGGAAGTTAGAAATAGTGGTGTTTTTGCCTCCTTTGTGAAGAGGTAGAATGTAGGCTGAATGCCAATTGTCTGATATTGTGTGTGCTGAGACATGTCGTATGCTTGTGTGCCCATTACTGTTATATCCCTTGTCTTTCCCTTCAAACACTCCCAAATTTTTCCTTTTCAAAAACAAAAAAAATAATTTAGTATTCAATTTCCTACTTTCCTATATGCCCATTTGTACCTCTTCTGATGCTCAATAAAATGATTTGTAGACATCAATGTAGACCTATTTAGCGTGGCCTGCAGTCTTATACTGTCATGATTCAGTGCATGTGCAGACACTTAGGAACATACATCCTAATTGTTTTGGGTTTTTATTGTTATTGGACTGAAGTTTATTATAGTAGTTTTTTTGTCTTTGGTAATAAGTTTTTTTACTTGGTTGTGGAGTTGGGTGTATAGGAGTAAAGTAGAGGACAGTTTATTTTTCTGGTAGAGCTTCCAGGATTTGTCTCTGACGCATAATTTTAGATGTTCATCGTGCATACAGCTGCAGTAATCACAGATGGGTTTTCTGCCGTCAGGCGGTCCCTCGGTCGGCCGAATTCCAAAGTCTTGGTCCGGCGTCGGTTGTCGTCACTTTCTCTTCTGACGTCAATGAGGCCAGAGTATATAAGACACAGCCGACGCCATGTTCTTCAGTCTTTTTTGCCGCGCGGTGCCCGAAGCAGAAGCAGTTCGCAAGTGCCGGTCGGCCAGCTCCTGAATTACGAAAATTTTGGAAACCGAAGTCTTCATTAAAGCTAAGTACCCCGTTGGGGAAACTTTTCTTGCCTCAGACCGATGTCAGAAAAAGTTAATAATTGTATTTCTTGTGGGAAGCAAATACCGCATAAGGATTTCCATTCCCTCTGCATACCTTGTTTGGGCCCAGACCACGTCGTCTCGGGCTGTCGCTTTTTGCGCTACCTTCAATAAACGCACTATTAAGCGTCGGTAAAGCTTTTGATTATAAAATGTCGTCGGAAACTCCGACTACCATTTTGTCCAAAAAACGCAAGGAAAGGGACCGACACGCGAGGCCTGCGGTCCCCGCCGACACCACGCCAAAACAGGCTACACGTGGTCCGGTTCTCAGCGAGACGCCTTTGCAGTCCCTGACTACCGACGACACTCCTTTGGCAGTGTCCTCTGTACCCGAGACCGCTGGAACCTCGGCCCTTTCCCAGACTACAACCGAAGCATTTGCTAATGTTGAGCCTACTAATGTGGACAGGTCCACATCCACCCATGGTGTATTTAGGCCCTCATCTTCTTTTTCAATTAAGGCCTTTACTAAATCCAAAGCAGCCAGGCATCCCACGAGGCCTGTTGCACAGGGCCCATCTCCAGGTCCCATGCCTAAAAAACAGATGCTTAAAATGGCTGAGGATTTAATTACTCTTATCAGAGGTTCTCAACCCCCTCCAGACAAGAGACCCAGAGTGGAGGAAGATTCCCCCTCTTCTGATCAGGGATCCATTTTATCAGAACATTCTGATGCAGAGGAACACCCTTACTCTCCTTTTGAGGATTCGGATGCAGAACAGTCCATCCCTTCTGTATCCCCTCCTGAAGATTTTTCCTTTGGGGAAACCTGGCACACCTTGAGGGAACACTTCCATTGGGAAGGCCAAGACTTTTCAGATTCCAAGAAAAGACTTGGGGAATTTCTTTTGTTACCTCAACACAGACCTCTGGCTATACCCCCTGTTTTGGACATACTGGATGATGTTTATTCGGAGGCTTGCCTTAACCCGGATTCTCTGCCTCCTGCACCAGTCAAACCTGATGGGTATTACAGAGTACCCAGCTCTCACCAGTATCTCTTCAAAAGCCATAATGCTGACCCTGAAACCATTTCACAAGGCCCCAAGGGATTGAAGGTCTCCACTGCCAAGAATCCACTTCCTGCAGAAAGGGAATGAAGATCTTTAGAAAGGTGGGGTAAAAAGGTATATACCTCGGCCACCCTAGCCATGAGGGCCTTAAATTGTCAGTTTCATATGCTTAAATATCCAACAGTTCCTGTTAACACAATTAAGGAACAAAATGTCTCAACCTGAACAAACAGATTTAAAGGAGTTACAGGATATGATGCATAGTGCAGAGCAAGTGGGTAAACACACCTTACAATGTGGTTATGATGCCCTAGAGGCTTCCAGTAGAGCGGCTGCTACGGGATCAGTCATTCGCAGACATGCTTGGCTTAGAGAACAAAACTTGCCTGATCATGTGAAAGCTAAACTTTTAGATGCTCCTTTACAAAAGGATGTGCTGTTTGGTACTAATGCTGAGGAGATATTACGGAAAATGGAAGAAAAAGCCAAATCCATGCAAACTGTCAAAACCTTTTTCCAGGTCCAACCACCACGATTTAGCAGAAATTGGCCTTCAAAGAACTGGTCCTTTCCAGCCACTGACAAGCCCCAAAGAGGTAGATACAGGCACAAGGGGCAGAGGGCAATCACAAGGATCATATAGAGGCGACAATGGCAAACTCCAGCACCAAGAGGTGGCGAGGACAGTGCACAACAATACAGGAAGCAAACCCAATGACTCCCTCATTTCCATGCCAAGCACGTCTCAGCTGGCAGCACCTTTGGGAGGAAAGCTAGCATTATTTGCAAACAATTGGCATATTGTCACAACAGACAAATGGATCCTGGACATTATAAACAGAGGCTACAAATTTCATTTCCACACTCTTCCAAAAATGAGAGGCATGCCAAACCTGCCACAGAATCAAAGGGCAGAGGCACAACTACAAATTTCAAAGCTCTTAAGCATGAGAGCTATTCAAGAGGTACCTTCTCACGAACAAGGTCAAGGTTTTTATTCAAGGCTTTTTCTGGTACCAAGGAAAGGAACCGACTGGGGACCCATTTTGGACTTATCCATCCTAAACACATTTCTACTCGTACCAAAATTCAAGATGCTCACATTACAGCAACTTCTTCCCATGCTGGGCAAGGAGTTTTGGCTGGTAACATTGGACCTCAAGGAGGCATACCTGCATGTCCCAATCAGACAAAGCTGCAAGAAGATACCTCAGATTTCTTGCAGGTTCAATCCACTATCAATTCTCTGCATTGCCCTTTGGCTTATCTACTGCGCCCAGAGTATTCACAAAGTGCCTGGCATCAGTGATTGCCTACTGCAGACTTCAAGGGATACAAATTTACCCTTATTTAGACGACTGCCTGATCCAAGCGGACAGCAAGCACATACTTCTGGAACATCTGACATATGTGACATGGCTATTGCATGCTCTGGGTTACACAATCAACAAAGAGAAATCAAGGCTAACACCATCTCAGAAAATAACCTTCCTGGGTGCCAACTTGGACACGAACACCCAGATGGCCTATCTTACGCCAGAAAAACAAGGGCAACTATCTCAGTACTTCAAAATACTAGAAAAAAGTACCAGGCTTACTGCAAGGAAAATCCTGCAGGCTCTGGGATTCATGGCATCTTGCATTCTTTTAATCCCATGTGCAAAGCTGCATATGAGGAAACTTCAATGGTACCTAAAAAATCTATGGTCTCAACACAGTCACAGTTTGGAAACAATACTACCAATAATCCCATGTTTGCAAAAGGAATTTCTATGGTGGGCCCAAGCATGTCAAGCAAACACAGGCCTCCCATTCTGCAAGCCTCAAGCAGAGCAAGTTATCACAACAGACGCCTCAGATTACGCTTGGGGGGCGCACATGACTGACAGGTGCATCCAGGGCAAATGGTCCCAAAAAGAAAAGCACCTCCACATCAATCAAAAAGAAATGCTAGCAGTAATAAATGCAATTACAGCTTTCAAGGACTTCCTGCATCCAGGACAATTACTCATAAGAACAGACAACACCACAGTAATGTGGTACATACATAAACAAACAAGGAGGAACTCATTCATACCCCTTGTGCAGACTAGCCATGAACCTTTGGAACTTGGCTCTGGAATGGCAAATTGAACTTCAAGCACAGTACCTACCAGGAATGGAAAACACACTGGCAGACAAATTAAGCAGAATATGACAGATCCACACGAATGGAAGTTACATCCGCAGGTGTTTGCAGAAATAACCCAAGTGTGGGGGAGGCCAGACATAGATCTTTTTGCCTCCCACAGGAATCATCAATTGGAAAAGTTTTGTTCGAGGACCTTTCATCCAAAGGCCTGGAGAGTGGACGCCCTTTCATTCAGTTGGACAGAATGGACAGTTTACACATTCCCACCTCTGCCTCTTCTGCCCAAGGTACTTTTGAAAGCAAGAGCAGACAGACCGAAGATGATACTGATTGCTCCAGATTGGCCAAGGCAACACTGGTACCCATTGCTGAGGAGCCTAACACATACTCCTCCCTGGTCCCTGCCTCTCATGCCACTTTTGCTGACTCAGCACAGTTACAAAACTCTCCACAGTCAGCTGAAAACACTCAATCTCGCTGCATGGAAAATTCCTTAACACCACAACAGACCCTACTCTCCAAGGAGGTGCAGGATGTCATTTTGGAGGCCAGAAGACCATCTACTAGAAAAGCTTACTCCGCAAAATGGAAGCGGTTTTGTTCTTGGAATGCGAAAAAAGGCCAGGACCCTAGAAAACTGAACTTGCCTCAGGTATTGCAGTATCTAGCTGAGCTGCTGAACAGTGGACTTTCATTTTCTTCCATAAAAATCCATGCCTCAGCTATTTCTGCAGAATACAACACGGATCCTCCTTTATTTTCTCATCCACTCTTGACAGTTCCTCAGAGGGGCTAAGAATATTAGACCACCAAGGAAACAACCAATACCAGCCTGGGATCTTAATTACATACTAGAAAAATTAACATTGCCTCCTTTTGAACCAGCTGCCTCAACAGATTTGCAATATTTGTCCTGGAAAACTGCCTTCCTTCTGGCTATCACTTCAGCTTGTAGAGTTTCGGAATTACAGGCCCTCATGGCGGTGCAGCCCTTTCTCATTTTCCATCAGGACAGGGTCTCCCTTCGTACCAACCCATCATTTATGCCTAAAGTGGTATCTAGGGTAGCTTTAAATCAAGCCATTCACCTTCCTACTTTTTACCCCAATCCTCAAAACAAAGGGGAAAGGCTGCTACATTCCTTAGACATCCATAGGCAGCTACGTTACTATTTGGACAGAACAAAGCCCTTCAGGAAATCAGAACAACTCTTTGTGTCCTATGCTGTAGGGGCTCAAGGGAAAGCAGTTTCCAAGCAGACTATTTCAAAGTGGATAGGCCACTGCATACGGTTTTGTTATTCCTATCATGGGAAATCTGTTCCTACAGGTATCAGATCACACTCCACCAGGGCCACAGCTACCTCTACAGCCTTCCTCAGAGGAGTTCCTACCAAAGATATTCTGGAGGCAGCCACTTGGAGTTCTGTACATACCTTCACAAAACACTACCACCTGCCTTTATATTCCAGAACAAGAGCAGGCTTTGCCACTGCTGTTTTGCAGGGCATTCTGGCTCAACCCAGTTCCTCCTAGTACCTACCACCCTGTGCGTAGCTTTGGGATTCTACCCATCTGTGATTACTGCAGCTGTATGCACGATGAACATAGTACAGTTTTGTACCTACCATAAATGTAGATGTTCGAGTGCTAATACAGCTGCAGTACAGGTTTCCCTCCCTCCTTCCCCACTTGGTAAAGGCATGGGGCCTAACAACCTCTTCATACAGCCTGACTGGGTTATCCTTCTAAGGTTTATTTGCTTGCAACCACTGTTTTTGGATTATATTGCATTTCATGTATACGCATATAAGCATAATTTATGTATTGCCTTCTTTTGGGGGGCACCTGACATCTGGGGCAAAAAAGACTGAAGAACATGGCGTTGGCTGTGTCTTATATACTCTGGCCTCATTGACGTCAGAAGAGAAAGCGACGACAACCAACGCCAGACCAAGACTTTGGAATTCGGCCGACCGAGGGACCGCCTGACGGCAGAAAACCCATCTGTGATTACTGCAGCTGTATTAGCACTCGAACATCTACATTTATGGTAGGTACAAAACTGTACTTTTCTTTGGTCAGCCATGGTGCGGAATTAGTTTTGATACGCTTATTTCTTAGGGGGGCTAGGGAGTTAAGAGTATCTGGGAAGATAGAGTTAAAATGCTCAACAGCATTGTCAAGTGGGAGGGTATTTAGAGGTTGCCAGTTAATTTGTTTAAAGATGTTAGAGAAAATTAAGGGGTTGAAGTTGCTGAGGTTATGAGTTTGAATGTAGAGATGTTGATGTTGATCGATGGATGAAGGCAGGGAGATGGTCACTGAAGGTGTCAGGGATAGTGCCACAGAGAGTGATTTTGTTTGGATGGGAGACTAAAATCCAATCTAAGATATACCCTGGGGTGTGATTTTTGTTAGGGCGTGTAGTTGAAGAGATTACTTGGGTGAAGTTTAGAAGGTTAATGGAAAGTGAGGGGGATGGTGTGTTAATTTCATTCCAGTCGATATTGACATCGCCTAGAATATAGGTTTCATATTTTATTTGAGTTGAGGTCCAGTATAGAATATCTTCAAGGGTGGAGATAGTGTTGCCTGGGGAGATGTATAAGGAAATGAAGCAGATATTCTTATGTTTATTTAATCGGAGAAGGCTAGCTGTGATTTCGGAATTTTTGAAATTAGGGGTAGGGATTTGAAGAGGAATTAGAGAGACAAGATTGGAGTAAATTAGAGCAGAGCCTCTGCCTTTTTTGTTTAATCAGTCACTTCTGAGGATGTGGTAACCAGGAGGTAATATTTCAGAATCAGTGATATGGGGTTTTAGCCAAGTTTCAGAGATGGCTAGGATGTCTGGTTGATTGTGATTAATCTAGGCTTGTACATGGTGACATTTGTTGTTAAGGCTCTGGGCATTGATAGTGAAGATCTTCAGAGTGTTAAGGGGGGAAGTGGGAGGAGGAGAGTAAGTGGGGAGTGTTATTTGTTGTAGGTGAGGAAGAGGGTGGAAGGATGGAGTAGTTTGTGCTAAGGCGAGGGCCAGGGTTAGGATGAATGTCTCCTGATAAGGCTAGGACATTTCAGGTGATGAGTTTTGGTCTATAAGGTTTGTATAGTAGGTATTTGTTAGGGTTTAGCAGAAGATTCAGAGAGTGAGTTTTAGCTGAGGTAGAGAATAGTTTGGGATGAAAAAGATGCAATAGGTTGGGTGGAATAAGGGAGGAGGATATC
Organism: Protopterus annectens; assembly: GCF_019279795.1. Taxonomy (NCBI): domain Eukaryota; kingdom Metazoa; phylum Chordata; order Ceratodontiformes; family Protopteridae; genus Protopterus; species Protopterus annectens. The sequence goes on from NC_056751.1 coordinate 829,130,567, forward strand.
GAGTGAAAGTGAGAGAGTTGGAGAGGTTGTAGTTGGGGGTTAGGGATAGTTTGAGTAGGAGGAAGGAATAGAGGAGCTTTATGGGAGTATGAAGTAGCAAGATACAGAGGTATTAGTAAGATGAGAATGGAGCTGGGGAGTGGGATAGTTAAGGGGAGTTGGAAGGGCATGTTAGGATAGGGTAGGGTAATGTATAGTGAAGATGAGAATAAAGTGGTATGCTAGTTGAGGAGGGAAAGGTTTAGAAGTGAATGGAGAGAGTTGGATATTGAAGCCAAGAACAATGGAAGAATAAGCGTATAGGGGTATTGGAAAAATGTAGTGGGAGGGGAAAGAGAGGTGGAGTGTTCTTGATTAGAGAATTGGGAGCGGGGTAATTGGACGAGGACTGTGATTGGATATTAGGTTAGGTAGGTGGAGTTTGTTAGGTATAAGTGTAGGCGTGCCGGGGGTGGGTGGGAATTGGGGGCAGGGTAGGGGAGCGGAGTGAGCCCGCAGGGCGAATGGAGCGGGAAGAGCCACAGAGGAGTTCACCTAGGGAGAACAATCAGAGGAGCAGTAAGCTAAGGTAAAAATAGGTGAGACAAAGCCTTGATAGTATTTAGAATAAACTGAGAGGATAGGCAGTGAGGAATTTAGGAAGAAAGGGAGATAGAGTGGGATTGTAGGCTCTTATAGGATATGGGAATCTGAGAGCCTGTAAGTTAAACTTAGAACCAGAATGGAGGTCTAGTGGAAACTGTTGGCCTCTAGTAGACAAAAGGCTAAATAGAAGTGGTAATGTCTAGTGAAAGAACGAATGCAGGGCAGTAAGTTTACTATTCAGGTTGGATAGGATTGGAGTCAGTGACCTGTAGTCTAGGAAGGAGAGGGTGATATAAGTTATAGGAACAAGTAGAATGTTGCTGATTGTCCTGGCTGGTGGGAGTAAATTTACAACCTAGGATATAACACACTATATGTCTATAGACAGTGGTATAAAGTACATACTTTCACTTATTAATTAGTTCCCTTGGGGGGGACTGTCTCAGAGGGAAGGATAGGTTCAGATCCTTAGTGTGGGGAACCCCCAGTAAGATGTGGACAAAGTTGTTTTTTTAGCAGGCAGGGCAAGTTCTCAAGACTACTAGCAAACCAGGTTGGGCAGCTGGGAATATAAGGGAGAAGAAAGACAGTGTTAAGACACACACAGAGAAAAATACACAGTTACAGAGGCGTAGGGTGATAATTGCAGCATGGAAAAGAATAAACTAGTATACTAGTACATTCATAATAGCCAGTATTTCTATGACTCTATCAATGTTAAAGAATAGTCTAGCATACTTCTACATTCATAACAGTCAGTATTTCTTTGACTCAATCAATGTTAACACATGGAAAACATAGTTCAGGAACTTTAAGGTTCAAATAATCATATAATCCCCCCTTTGTTTTTTCAATTAATTACAAAAAGGAAGGCTCTAAATAAGTCCTTCACGTTTGTACTCAGCTTTGTTCGCCCAGTGGATGGAAGTACGTTAATTAGGCTAAGTAATACAAGGTACCTAAGCAGAAGACGCTATGTATTCTGTGTACTTTCAAGTTATAGAATGCGACAACAAAATGCAGCTCTCTTAAAATATTCAATAGCAAAAATACAGCTAATTAGCTCTATACTGCTACAGTAACAGTCGTAGTTGGTCTGAAACAACGCCAGGACGCTGAGTGTCGACAGTGTTAATGTGCCACAAGAGCTGAACGTTTTTTCCGTTAATACAAAGCTCCTAAAAACAAGTCTACCAGGTCAGTTGAAGGCTACTCAAAAAGGCTACAAAGCAGACATGCTAATATTTTAAAATAAACGATAAAAAGTTCCTCTAAGCAAACTAGCTGTGTCATTCAGTATCCTAGCAGTAGCTGTGTTCGCACATGCAGTCCATGTGCAGAAACGCTTATGTAATTGCGCTGAAAACAGCTTGGGATAAGAACCGCTACTAAAGCTTCCCATACCAGTCGTTTTCAACATTTCTTGTACGAATTTAGCTATTCCTCTAGGACTTTATAAGAATGGTGTGACACAGGTAAAACAAGAAATAAAGTAAGCTTACCTAAAAAAAACCCCTATTTACTCCACCGCCAGGAATGCACAGCACTCTAGAGTTTAGCAGGAGAGAAAAGATGGCGTCCTAACTGAGAAGGTATATTTAAAAGTTAAGTGATGTCATAGTGGGGGGGGTGAGAAGTGGATGTATAGCGACAGGTAAAGACCAGATTTGGCTAGAGCAATACACTAGGCAGCAAATGGAGGGGGTGGGTCTTGTGATAAATAGGACATGGTTCAGTCCTGAATGTGATCGAGAGCTGATATGCTGGGGAAATAAAGAACAGGGTAGGAGCAAAGTATTCGAACCAACTAGGAGGTAGAGAACATAGGTGGTGAAAAAGAAGACAGTGCTCTGTAGTAGCAGGTTAGAGCCACAGAGGAGTTCACCCAGGGAGAACAATCAGAGGAGCAGTAAGCTAAGGTAAAAATAGGTGAGGAGGAGAGATGACACAAAGCCTTGATAGTATTTAGAATAAACTGAGAGGATAGGCAGTGAGGAATTTAGGAAGAAAGGGAGATAGTGGGATTGTAGGCTCTTACAGGATATGGGAATCTGAGAGCCTGTAAGTTAAACTTAGAACCAGAATGGAGGTCTAGTGGAAACTGTTGGCCTCTAGTAGACAAAAGGCTAAATAGAAGTGGTAATGTCTAGTGAAAGAACGAATGCAGGGCAGTAAGTTTACTATTCAGGTTGGATAGGATAGGAGTCAGTGACCTGTAGTCAAGGAAGGAGAGGGGGAGACAAGGTATAGGAACAAGTAGAATGTTGCTGATTGTCCTGGCTGGTGGGAGTAAATTTACAACCTAGGATATAACACACTATATGTCTATAGACAGTGGTATAAAGTAAATACTTTCACTTATTAATTAGTTCCCTTGGGGGGACTCTCTCAGAGGGAAGGATAGGTTCAGATCCTTAGTGTGGGGAACCCCCAGTAAGATGTGGACCAAGTTGTTTTTTTAGCAGGCAGGGCAAGTTCTCAAGACTACTAGCAAACCAGGTTGGGCAGCTGGGAATATAAGGGAGAAGAAAGACAGTGTTAAGACACACAAAGAGAAAAATACACAGTTACAGAGGCCTATAGGGTGATAATTGCAGCATGGAAAAGAATAAACTAGCATACTAGTACATTCATAATAGCCAGTATTTCTATGACTCTATCAATGTTAAAGAATAGTCTGGTGTACATGTACATTCATAACAGCCAGTATTACTATGACTCTATCTGTGTTAAAGAATAGTCTAGCATACTTGTACATTCATAACAGTCAGTATTTCTTTGACTCAATCAATGTTAACACATGGAAAACACATAGTTCAGGAACTTTAAGGTTCAAATAATCATGTAATCCCTCCTTTGTTTTTTCAATTAATTACAAAAAGGAAGGCTCTAAATAAGTCCTTCACATTTGTACTCAGCTTTGTTCGCCCAGTGGATGGAAGTACGTTAATTAGGCTAAGTAATACAAGGTACCTAAGCAGAAGACGCTATGTATTCTGTGTACTTTCAAGTTATAGAATGCGACAACAAAATGCAGCTCTCTTAAAATATTCAATAGCAAAAATACAGCTAATTAGCTCTATACTGCTACAGTAACAGTCGTAGTTGGTCTGAAACAACGCCAGGACGCTGAGTGTCGACAGTGTTAGCGTGCCACAAGAGCTGAACATTTTTTCCATTAATACAAAGCTCCTAAAAACAAGTCTACCAGGTCAGTTGAAGGCTACTCAAAAAGGCTACAAAGCAGACATGCTAATATTTTAAAATAAACGATAAAAAGATCCTCTAAGCAAACTAGCTGTGTCATTCAGTATCCTAGCAGTAGCTGCATTCGCACATGCAGTCCATGTGCAGAAACGCTTATGTAATTACGCTGAAAACAGCTTGGGATAAGAACTGCTACTAAAGCTTCCCATACCAGTCGTTTTCAACATTTCTTGTACGAATTTAGCTATTCCTCTAGGACTTTATAAGAATGGTGTGACACAGGTAAAACAAGAAATAAAGTAAGCTTACCTAAAAAAAACCCTATTTACTCCACCGCCAGGAATGCACAGCACTCTAGAGTTTAGCAGGAGAGAAAAGATGGCGTCCTAAGTGAGAAGGTATATTTAAAAGTTAAGTGATGTCATAGTGGGGGGGGTGAGAAGTGGATGTATAGCGACAGGTAAAGACCAGATTTGGCTAGAGCAATACACTAGGCAGCAAATGGAGGGGGTGGGTCTTATGATAAATAGGACATGGTTCAGTCCTGAATGTGATCGAGAGCTGATATGCTGGGGAAATAAAGAAAAGGGTAGGAGCAAAGTATTCGAACCAACTAGGAGGTAGAGAACATAGGTGGTGAAAAAGAAGACAGTGCTCTGTAGTAGTAGGTTAGAGCCACAGAGGAGTTCACCCAGGGAGAACAATCAGAGGAGCAGTAAGCCAAGGTAAAAATAGGTGAGGAGGTGAGATGACACAAAGCCTTGATAGTATTTAGAATAAACTGAGAGGATAGGCAGTGAGGAATTTAGGAAGAAAGGGAGATAGTGGGATTGTAGGCTCTTACAGGATATGGGAATCTGAGAGCCTGTAAGTTAAACTTAGAACCAGAATGGAGGTCTAGTGGAAACTGTTGGCCTCTAGTAGACAAAAGGCTAAATAGAAGTGGTAATGTCTAGTGAAAGAACGAATGCAGGGCAGTAAGTTTACTATTCAGGTTGGATAGGATAGGAGTCAGTGACCTGTAGTCTAGGAAGGAGAGGGGTATAGGAACAGGTAGAATGTCGCTGATTGTCCTGGCTGGTGGGAGTAAATTTACAACCTAGGATGTAACACACTGTATGTCTATAGACAGTGGTATAAAGTACATACTTTCACTTATTAATTAGTTCCCTTGGGGGGACTGTCTCAGAGGGAAGGATAGGTTCAGATCCTTAGTGTGGGGAACCCCCAGTAAGATGTGGACAAAGTTGTTTTTTCAGCAGGCAGGGAAAGTCCTCAAGACTACTGGGAAACCAGGTTGGGCAGTTTCACTTATTAATTAGTTCCCTTGGGGGGACTGTCTCAGAGGGAAGGATAGGTTCAGATCCTTAGTGTGGGGAACCCGCAGTAAGATCTGGACAAAGTTGTTTTTTCAGCAGGCAGGGCAAGTCCTCAAGACTACTGGCAAACCAGGTTGCGCAGCTAAAAAAACCCTATTTACTCCACCGCCAGGAATGCACAGCACTCCATAGAGTTAAGCAGGAGAGAAAAAAAGATCTATTTATTTATTTTAGTTTTTATGCCTTGCAATGATTGGCCTTTTTCAGCTGTGCTGGTTAGTGACAGTCATCCCTTAATGTACTCATTTACCCGTTTCTCATGTATTCCTCCTCTGAAGAGATGTCTGATTAGTTTAGCCCCTTAATACTAAGGAGTCTGTCTCAGGTGATAGCACAATCTTTGGGGTATGTGCTAGGGGAGGAAGTGTTATCTTATGTAACAGCAGTATTTTCCTCAGAGTTCCTTTTCCTTTCATGGACTGTCAAGATAGGATTAACATCTACAGATTCTAATGCCTGCACATCATTCAGTTTTCCAGTAGTGTGACAGGAGTATGTTGCCAGATCCTTTCCTTCTAATGTCCATATCATTGCAGCCATCTTTCTAGTATCCCATTTTTGTTTGCTGGTATTGCAACATGTCTCAGCAGACATCCAACCTATTGTATTAATGTTTGTATAAAAATGTATAAAGGTCTAGATACCAAATAAGAATATACATTGTTTTCTTGTACTGCACAGATTTTTCATTTAAAACAGTGACATCACTTTAAATATATTCCTGTTTTAACAGCTTGTTGCTGTTTGATATACTGTGTTGTGTTCACCACTTTGTTGCTGAAATTTTGGCTCACATTATTGAGCTATCTTGAGCAACTTGAATTTTTTTTGTGCATCCTACTTAAGAGTATGTAATTAAAAACACACCACAAATAGCCATGTTTGTGTTACTAATTGCTGTGCTAAATAACGTGGTGAAACATTGTCCTTTTCGCAGCCATGGTTTTATTTAAACTGTTTTGCCTGCTTCACTGACTGGAATTCAGAGTCCGCTTATTGCCCGTTACTGATCAGTCATTTCTTTTCAACAGATGTAGTGACTTCTTTATCAGACCTGTTGTCACTGTTATGACATGGTCTCTTTTTAAGATTTCTGCTTCTGTCTTGTTCACCCTTCCAAATAAAGATGTACAACTGATCCTAAACCTCCTTCATGCATCCGTGTTGGTCTTTGTAATAGTAGTAGCAGGGAATCGCATTACTTCCTTCTAACCCCAGTTGATCCTTTAGCATAAAGGCTGCTTACTGGTCCCAGATCATAGGCAAGATTCTCTACTGTACTGCATCATTGGACCAACTCCCAAGTCATGGTTTTGGTTGATAATTTGTGACCTTTCCTATTTATTCTTGTTATGTGCATACCGCCTACTCAGAGGTGATCTGTGCCTGACGTACAAGGCCATGTCCAATCCTGAATTAATGGACATGCTCCACCTCAGAAAATCCAAATCCATCAGAGCCACGAGAACAAGTGACTTAAACCTCAACACAGAAATAAATAGAACGTGCTGGAGGGACAGATTCATAACCCAGAGGCTCCCTACACTCTGGAACAGAATCCCAGTCCATGTTAGGCAGAGCCCCTCACTGACTCTATTCAAGAGAAATCTCGAGTGGATGGGAGATCGTAGGTTTACCCCGGGGGTCATCTCTTTGTCACTACTAGACAGAGGCATAGTAAACTAAACCCTAAAAGGGCATAGTATTCTCATCCTAAGGGGTGGTGTAAGCCACATACACTCTGGCTAGGCTTATAAATGCCCTAGGGCAGATAGCCTAGTACGAACCTATGAACCTATGTGTTTGAATGTTTGATTTTCAGTTATTAGACAGTTTTCCATCAGTTCACTGCACAGGTTGATCTAATTCTAGTTACTCTCCACCTGTGTGTCACATGGTGTCATCTTTTATGTTCTTAATGTAGCAAAGTAGCTCAAAGTTAAAGCAAATGTGTAGAAAGGGAAAAATGTGTCATCACGGAGTGTAAAATTGCTTCCAGTGGAAAGACTGCAAGTCTGTTAAAACTAAATATACCTCACAAATGGTCAAATACTTGCAGTGCCTAGATAGATTACCTTATTTGGCCTCTAGCTTGTTGGACTTGACCTCCTCCCCTCACTTTAGAGCTAAAAAAAAAGCTAAAATCATCACCCACAGGAAAAGCAGCCTCCATTTCTGAATCCAAACAAAAGGTACTTCCTCAGACTAAAGCTTTACACAGAGTATGAGACTGTTAGCTACATACTGTCTTCCTTTTGGACTTTGACAGTGGATTGCAATTTTGGACAGATGTCACATTGCATTATATGTGTCTGATTATACATGTGCTTTGTGGAATTCTAAATTGAGTAATAAAGAAATTCACCATATCTCTTTGCTTTTAGTAGAGAGATTTCCGGGTAACTGATTTATTTATGCAGTTTGTGTTAAACACCTATATGTGATGATGTCCTTTTCATTCTTCCTCTGTAATGGGTCACGGATTCGATCCTTGGATCTGAATCTCGAACTCCTCCCTGTACTCATAATGCTGTGCCATCCCTAACCCTTCTGATCTCATGTGCTGCCTTTGTGTCAAGACACAAGATCCATTCTCAAGTTTGTGAGAGTGATTTTTGCCATGTATCTTATTGTTATCTGGGCTATTTCTGATATTTCTCAAGCATAGTTGCTACTTTTCATCTGTCCTCCTCCCTCCCTTGATAAATTCAGAAGTTCACAGACATTAGGCTGTGTTTTTCTTAACTTTCTTTTTTAGTGCATTTGGCACATCTTATAGTTGTTTGTTAGTTATATAAAAATGTTTGTGTGTTTAAATTGTTTATAATGATTTTTGCTGTACTTTAGAGTGTGTAGCTATTACTCTCAACTTTCTTAGCTTCTGTTGTGCTTTTGGTACAGTTGTTCTAGTCATGTCAAAAAAACCTTCAGGTTTTAAGAGATGCACTTTTTGTGGGCACAAGATCTCTTAATTCTAATGCCCACAAGAAGTGTGTTTGCTGTCTAGGGCCTGAGTATTTGCAGTTGACATGTGATTTGTTTGCTTCCTTCAATCCTAGTGCCATCTCCAATTGCTGCAATAAGTTAATACTTAAGGGCTTACTCCCAGCATCTTAATCTTCTTCACCTGGGGCTCAAACCACCTCTAAGGCGCATCATGGCTCCACTCAATCTAAGAAGCAATTGCTACAGAAATCGCCGAGGACTTCATCGCAGCCTCCTCAAAAAATTGCAAGGACTGCACATCCAATCACTTAAGATCTGAAGACGGTGCCAGCTCCTTCAGACCCACAGTCCTCTTTGGATCCAACAGGAGTAATAACCATTACCAGCTGCACCGTGCCTTCTACCTCCTACTCTGATCTCAGAACTTCGGATCTGACAACTAGGAGCTGATCTCCAGAATTTGTTTTGAAGCTGGTTTCTCCAACTTTGTCCTCAAGGTTGTTAGAAACCCCTAAGAAGCATTCCAGGCCTGCATCCTTGGCATCATCCAGTTCCTGTGGGAGCTTGACTGAGGCAGATATAGACAGGATGATGCTTAGATTTCTCGGGGCTCGGAGACAGATTGGGGTCCTACCAAATCCATCCCCTTTTGGATCTGTGAGTGCTCTTGATCAACTATTTTTGTCTCCTCCTCCAATCAGACCTGCGGTCTAGGAGTCCCAGGATTCGAGATCCCTGAGAGGGTCGGCATCTAATCCGAGGAAGCTCCCTTCCTCAGCTCTGATGGTTTCCCTGACTGTGTCTGCTCTGATGCCATAGAATCAGGGCGGATCTGTGATCTGAGGGGTCTGCACCAGGTCCAATAGGTTGGGTTCAGTTCCTACTTTGTCAGATCCTTCCCTTCCCCTTGGTGCCTCAGCTCTTGACAGCTTGGGTCCAGTTCTCTCTAAGCGGTTTGGATCTGACCTCTCATCCTTTGCTCTGAGGAAGGGGTGTCCCCAGCTTCATCAGCCTTTTTATGTAGTAGAAAGGGCCTTCTCTCTGCATAGAGAGCCATCCTGTCATATCTCGGGTCCTTCCTCTTGCCCCTTATCAGGTCCGAACTTTGAGCTCATCATTTCTGCTCCTCAGGGTCAGCCAGCTGCAGTAAGCCTCCACAGTCATTCCCTAGTGGGATCCCCCCCATTCTTCTGACACCTCTTCTGACCACACCACAGAAGAGGTTCTGTGGAAGAAAATGTGCAAGAGGAGGCACATAGACTACTCTGTTGAGTCTCTTACTGAAGACCCTGACTTTGATGAGGAAGAAGGATCCCCTCGATCACCACCTGACGATGTCTGCTTTGGAGACATCCTAGAAATCCTTAAACAGAGGGGTGACTGGTCTTCCCAACCTCCTCCTTCTGAGGAGTCTGTGTTCTTGGAGGCTTTCGTGGTTGGCCCATCTATGTCTTGGGTGACCCCCTCCCCCGGCAGATGAACTCATTGATCTAGTTTCCCGCCGGGCTTGGTAGGAACCGGACACTGTTGAGCACATCCCCAAATGCCTGGATAAATTTCTAGTCCCTCCATCAGACAGAACACATTGAAGTAAACGTGTCTCTGTTGACACCATAGTTGTGGCAGCAGCCACTAAGAAGGAGCTAGCTGAGCAGACCTCCTTTGTCCATCCACCGAACAGGGAGTCCAGAGCAATGGACAAATTTGGAAAGCACATCAGTGCCTCAGCCACTTTCACACTGAGTTCATTAAATTACTTGACACATTTTACCCGCTTGCAGAGAGATTTGATCAAGGAGCTTTCAGACTTTTCTCTGAGACCATGTCGGCAGAGGATCTCAAAAAAGCTTCTCCTCAACTGGCTACTCTCTCTATTGCTAATTCATTGATGAGGCTGATCTCCCATACAGTGGAGGGTACCTCATGAGCACCCAGTTCAAGCTTAGCCACTTGGAGACATGCCTGGATGAGGCTGTGCAAATTTGCGGAACCCTTTAAGCCGTCTTTTGTTAATGCCCCCTTTGGCTTCTCCTTGTTCAGGCCATCAGTGAAGGTTACAATTACTCACAGTGAGCAGGAAGGAAAGGCCCTGTCTGCCATTGGACTCAAGTTTTCTATCCCTCTATGAACTTTCTTTAGAAACCAGTGAGGTGGAAGGAAATCATGGGTCCAGATACCTGAAGGACCTTTTCAAGACCCACATGGGGATACTTCCTCCAGAGACAGAGGAGGAGGTTTCAATGGCGGAATTCGCCCCAGGGGCAGAGGGGATCCACAGAACCAGGGCTTCAGAGACAACTTCTCTGATAGGCTGTATCAAATCTCCCGAAGTGCTGTCCAACTGTCCACCTCTGCTGGCAGTTGGGTGTCATGTTTCCCTGCACCTGGATGCCTGGAGAAATCTTGCAAACACACGGGTGTTAAGCATAATATCTAGAGGTTACTACATTCTCTTTTCCCTTCTACCTCATGTTGCAAGGAACAAACTTCCTGATGTTCCACCCAGTCAGAGGGAGTATGCCGCTCAAGAGGTTCAAAAGCTGCTACAAGAAAGAGTCATCCAGGTGGTCCCAACCAAACAGGTAGAATTCGGAACTTACTCCCACTTCTTTTTAGTGCCAAAGAAAACTGGGGACCGGAGACCAGTTCTGGATCTGAAATCTGAATCAGTATGTAAAGAAGCCAAAGTTCTGAATGGTTATCTTTTAGTCCATCCTGCCTTTTCTGCACTAGGATGATTAGAGGTTCTCTATAGATCTCCAGGATGTGTACTATCATATCAAAACAGACAGGTGCTCCAAGATACACCTGTGTTTTCAGCTGGGAGCCAATCATTACCAATTCAGAGCACTGCCCTTTGGACTTACCACAACCCCCCCCCCCCCAAAGTGTTCACCAAATGCATGTCAGTTGTGGCAGCTCACCTGAGGCTGTAAGAGTTCCAGATGCTTCCCTATTTCAATGATTGGCTCCTCCATGCCCCAACCATGCATCAACTTCTATAAGCCAGGGATTATTTGCTTCAGATCTCCAACACCTTAGGCATCACGATAAATCTTGCCAAGTCGAACTTGACTCCGGTACAGACTCTAGAATTTATAGAAACTCATCTGGATACTATGACTCGAGTGGCATCATTACCTCTTCATCGCATCACATCTTTGAGAAGTCCGGTGTGGGACTTACTGCCTCATCCATCCGCTCCAGCTGTCTGCTGCCATTGTTCTAGTCCCTCTAGCAAGGTTCTTCACGAGAATCCTCCAGTGAACCTTGGCGGTGCAGTGGTCTAGTCTTTACCAGTCTTCATCTGTTCCCATAAATATACTCCAATTTTTAAATGTCATATTCAGTGGTAGATCCAATCATATGACCTGTTTTTGGGCAGGCTGTTCTCTCTTCCTTCCCCAGTAGCCACAGTGACCACTGATTCTTCTCAACTGCTGTGTGGTGGGACATTTCATAGGGAAAGATGATTCAAGACATGTGGTCCTCCTCAGAGACCAAGTTGCCCATCAGTGTCCTTGAGATGAGAGCAGTCCTCCTAATGTTGCAAGCCTCTCAGGACATTCTACCCTAGGGACTACTACAATACACACAGACAGCATGTCAGTAGTTTGGTACATCAAGAAACAAGGAGGAACCTGTTCCTACTCATTGTGCAGAGAGACCTTGATTGTCTGGGAATGGGCAATTTCTTCAGACCACTTTCTAATTGCAGCGCCCATACTGGGGAAACCAATGTGCTGGCAGACAGACTCAGCAGGACCATTCTGATTCCTCACCAGTGGTCCCCCAACCAAACAGTAGCGAACATGATTTTCAGCCATTAGGGTCAGAATTGCTGTGACTTATTTACCTCTCCCTCAAGTGCAGCAAGTGCTCTGATCCCCCTCTGTGGGAGTCATTGAGGGGATGCTCTGATTCATGATTTGCCCCCTGGGTCTCCTCTGTGCCTACCCCCTTTTCCACTGATTCTGAAGTTCCTACAGAAAGCAAGCAAGCTGAAGAGCTCAGGCATCCTCATTGCCCCCTTCTGTCCTTGACAGGTATGTTTTTTCTTACTATGATCTCACTTGAAATATCTTCCTTGGATATTGGAGCCTACTGAGGATCTCTTATCTCACCTATGTGGAATTCAACATCCCACTCTTCATGTCATCAAACTAACCGCATGGTTTCTCCACTTCCAGAAATTGTAAGAGGGTCCAGGCTCACTTCCCCAATTCATGATATTGTCTTGGCTTCTCAGAAAGCCTTCACCAAGAAAGTCTACAGAAGCAACTGGAAACGGTTTTCTGTATGGGCTTCTGAAGAGAATGTTGACCTTTTCTCAGCTCCTACTTTGGCCATCCTTTTCATCAGTACACTTTTTAAGGAAGGGGCCACTTTTTATACTATTAAACGTCCGTTAGAAGCCATATTGAATTTCCACTCTGGGAACAAACCCTTTCTCTGACAACTTCCAGATTATGTAACTCTTTCATGAAGGGAATTTTTCTCCTTAGACCTTCAATAAAGGATGCCTCGCATCCTCGGGATCTCAAGGTGGTCCTCCAAGGATGGATTCAGAAACCCTTTGAACCAACAAACAGATGTGATATGAAGTTTCTTTTTTAGAAAACAATGTTTTTGGTAGCTATCACTTCAGCAAGAAGAATTTCTTAGTTCCAGGCCTTAACGCTTAGGCCTCCTTACATTATTTTTCATAAAGATAGGGTGTCTCTAAGAACCAACCCTTCTTTTCTGCATAAAAAGTGGCCACAGAGACTAACCTCAACCAGTCAATACAATTGCCAGTTTTCTTTCCAAACTACTTATAAGGGCGAATATATGCTGTGCGTTTTTGATGTTCATAGGCAACTACGTTTTTTTTTTTTTCACAGAGTAAAACAGTACAGGAAATCTTATCAGTTAATTGTATCCTTTTCCCCTAACCGCTTAGGTTTAGCAGTTTCCAAAATTACTCTGGCTAAATGGATTACTGATTGTATTTCACTGATTTATTTTCAAAAAGGTTTGGAATTGCCTCGTCCTCATAGAGCTCATTCCACTAGATCTATGGCTACTTTCTCTGCCTTCTCATCAAGAACTTCCATTGACTATATCTATGCTGCAGCCACTTAGTCAAAGACTCGTACCTTTGTTACACATTACAAATTGAACATGGTCTCCAGAAGTAGAGCTTCCTTTGGGTTGACAGTGCTTCAGCATGTCTTTCCCCGAGGGAGCCCAGAGAGTTACGTGGCTTGGAACTCTGACCCATTAGTGCAGAAGAATGAAAAGGGCATCATCAGATTTAGAATTTATGTATTTGCCATAACTTGGTGTCTGTGTTGTTCTTTTTTCATTCTTCCTCACCTTCCCACCCAGCTATCCCCGGCCTTGTCACTCCTAAAAGGATGTTTGGATGATAATGGAACCTTTATGTTCTTGGTTTGAGGCTCAATTTTTTTTCTTCTGTCTGTTCTCTCTCTCTCTCTCTCTCTCTCTATAACACAGTGGGCAGTAAGGCAGCAAACTCTATCTGAGGAGTTAGGGATGGCAGAGAGCATTATGGGTAGAGGGAGGAGTATGAGATTCGGATCCAAGTCTTGTAAATGCAGCAAAGTTGGATCTGAGGATTCGATCTGTGACCCATTAGTGATGAAGAATGAAAATGGACAACACAGATGTCAAGTTATGGTAAGTACATAACTTCTAATCTCCGTGTGCAGGTTTAAAGTTGCTTGTATATTTGTTTTTATCTTGTGTAGTGCTTATCTTTTATTTAAAGTAAAGAGTGCATTGGAATGGTGAACTAATAACTTAACTTTTATGTTTTAGAGTTACTCATCAAGCTATTGCTACCATGCAGATATTTAGCAGTAAGCAGTAGGTATGCTAGTTTCTTTATCTGGTAGCAGCATTCCCATAAGCCTAAGGAAGAGTGTGTTGGTTTGAGGAGAGATATGAATAACTCCTTTTGGAAAATGTGTATATATTTGTGTGTCACAGAGACAAGTGGGAAATACCTTTTGACAAGTGGTAAGCAGGTGAAAATGTGATTACTATTTTTTGTGCAAAAGGATCTGTTTAGAAAGTTGCAGGGCCATTTATAATATCACTGCTAAAACCAGCCAGGGAATAGCTGAGGATCTATTTATTTACTGTGCTAAAAGTTTCAGTGAGTCAAATGAGATGGCTTTGTGAAGTTATTAAAGATGGCTCTAACGAGATGACTTTAAAGATGTTTAAGGGTTAGGCTGCGATCCAGTCAGAATCTGATGTGCTTGCGGATTGTCAGCAGAATTAAAGTATTATATAGGTCATGGTTGTGGGCTCTTTTCTGACCTTTGTTATTCCAGATGCAATGACTGCGGCTTTGTTGGAGCTAATTTACATGTTAATGGTATGAAGCCAGCCTCACAGGTTTCCCCAAAATCAGACTGTAGGATTTCTTGAACAGCAACAACTGTCATATTTGCTTTGAGAATCAAAGAGTATCTTCCTAAAAGGTGCTCTGTAGCTGGAGTACTCTATTGTGAGATAATTTAAAAATAATGAGAAAAGGTGGGTTGAAGAACCGGCCCCTGAGGGACTCCCAAATTGCATGTAGTTAACTCTAAGTTGTATCTGTTAACAGCTACCTTGAACATTCTGTTATTCAGTTAATTGCCATCCCATTTCAGTACACCTTAAATCTGGTTCTTTTCATTTTGGTAGTATTGTCAGTTTATGGCTAAGACATTCAAAGGCCATTCTTATGTCAGTAAACATTAGCCCTGTTAGAATTGCCTTTTCCATATTCCTAAAGATTGTATTTGGAACTTTATATACTGCTTTCTAGCATGTTGAAACTTGTCCTAAATTCATTTTGAGTATTGGCAAGGAGATTTTACTTGTCTGTATGTTCCAGTACAGTCTTTTTGAATAGTTTGCCAAACAGACTGAGATTCATGGTGGGTTAGTGGTCTTTGGAAGCTGAGGGAGTATGACACTCTGAGCGGCAATATTTGTATGAACTGAAGCTGTGTGTGTGTGTGTGTGTGTGTGTGTGTGTGTGTGTGTGTGTGTGTGTGTGTGTGTGTGTGCGCTTGCAAGGGAGGGGATGCACAGTAGCTGACATTAGTGACATTTTAAATGCTTATCCGAAGGACGTCACACTGGTGGCTCTATTTGTGTGACGTCTTGGGCATAGTAGATTAGAGTTGAGCTAGCAAGCAGTCCATTTGTACATTACCTGAAAGCTTTTGCCTTAATTCTTAGAAAATGCAGGGCATGTATGTTCGTCTGGGTCTGTATGTGCTTGTATATATGTGTGTGTATGTGCATCTCCCTGTGTGTTGGGGTGAGGAGAGATTCCTGTAAGTGATTAGAAGTATTAGTGCTTGTGAGTGAGCCTGCAGGAAGAGGTTGTGTTGAAGTTGGTAACAATGTGATGTGGTCAGTTATCTTGTTAGGAAAGTAATTGTCATGTTTGTAATTACTAGGGGAGGCAGCTATACTAACATGTACCATTACAGTACTAATGAAGGTGTAAAATTGCTTTGGATTGCCTATCATTATGCTGTTCTGTTGTTCTTGACTGTAATAGCATTACTGGCTATGTTGCATTGTGTCCTGAATATTGGGACATTTTGGTAATATAATGGATAACCTGTGGCCTTCCACTGTGACCATATTTTGTCTTGTTTTTAGCTGATATTTAACCGCATTTGTCAGGCATGGGCATCTAGTGCTGTTTAACCTCCTAGTTTTGTGGATTGTGGCTGATGTTAGCATATTAGTGAAAGGTATCCTCACATCATTGGTGTGACTGCTGGCAAGTCTACCTTTTTGAAGGAGCCTACTTAGCTATCAGCTGTTAAGAGTTTAATGTTGGTTGGCTTATGGAGAGTATTTAATAACTGAGATCTTAATAATCTGATGGGTGGCAACATGAGGTGTGAGTAGATGAAAAGCATATTATCACTGGAACGTAATCAATATCCATTGTGTATGAGAAAATAGCTTAACTAAATCTGCTACTTTTGGCAGTGGATTCAGACAGAGTTGGAGAGTCTGCAGTTATAACTCTGCCCTGTAGCTGACAGATTTAACCTTCATTGGGTGTGACAAATGCTGGGACCCCAGTGCAGTAATGTACAAGTTTATACATAATAGAAACCAGTGGTGTAGATTTAGGCTTGGTAACCCCTCCAGCTGACACATTTAGTAGTGAGTTCAAACCCCATTCATCTATTACATAAACTAGCAATAGTAATGAGAGACTCGTGGCTTGTAGCCCTGTTCATTTTGTATTTGGTGGTAACAAAAGGATTCAAATCCCATCCTTCACATTATTTGATAATAGCTGAGCAGGATTAAAGGCCTATACTCCCTGTTTCTGTCACATTGTATACACCTATGATTCTGTATATGTGCATTTCTTAATTTATCTTTTTTTTCTTAAGTTTTCATTGTTATTTATTGTATAATTAGTTTTCCTTACTTTATTATTTGTACTACCAAATTGTTTATTTTTTTAATTGGGGGATGCCTTCTCTGCAAGTTCCTTTTGAAAGTGGGCCATGTTCAGTCAACAGAGTACATAACTCATAAATAATTTCAGTAAATAAAACTAGCAGAGTTCTGTATTAAGATGACTTCGCAAAAAACATGGGGGTGGCTGTAGATGCCTTCTCCTCCCCAGTGGAACTGACTGTTTCTCTTCGTGTACCCAGCCCTTCTTTTATCTTGGGTTTTGCAAAAGATATAAGTAGAAGGGACAGTACTATTCTTCTGGTACCCCTCTAACAAAGACAGTACTAGTCCTTGTTTTTAGTTCAGCAAGAGAGGTAACCACATTTCCCTTTACCTCTGTTAGTAGAACTTTTGAAACTGCATTTAAGAGGCCTGGCATACCAAAACTTTCAGGGTCTCAGGCTTACATCATGCATGATTTGACACATCCTGCAAAAATTTAGTTTTTCTCAGAGAATGTGGGTATCATCCTGGAGGCCAGGAAGCTTAACACAATGAAGTTGTATCTGACAAAGTAGACCACAACCCTTCTTTTACTTTGTCTGTAATATTTTGCTGCAGAACTGTTTTCAGGCATTTGAGCATGCCTTCCTCTAGATCCTTCAAGACAAGCCATGTAGTAGGAAAATTATTCTTAAGATGAGTTCTAAGCCACTTGCTGGGAAGTTGGTTCTTAAAAGTGGTTCTTCATCTTTGTCCATATATGAGGGCTATCTTTATCTTAATAAAAACTGACCTTGGACTCGTGAACCAGCAACATCAGTGCCACTTAGTCTTGTTTTGGAAGAGGCCAGTCCTACATCCATAATGATTCAGAGATGACCGCTTTAATGTGTAACGGAACTGCTACAGTCTTTCACCAAGATGATGCTAGTCTGAAAAACAACCTTCCTGTCATGTAAGAGTGGTCTTAGAGGTCTCCCTTAACTAGATTTTTCAACTGCCTGTCTTTTTTTTCAAAAAAAATGGAAAATAAAGTGAGAGAATCTTGTAACTTTTAGACGTTCACAGGCACTGATGTTTTGCAGAGACTGGACCAAAGGCATTAGACAAGTAGAACAGTTATGTTTTCCCTTTGTATCAGGGAAAGCAAGCGGGCCATTCACAAATTTTATAGTCTCAACATGGCTAGCTAAATGCATTTTTCTTTTGTAAAATGAATGGAAAACCCTTAAGATGGGGGAAAACTAAAGCTTGTTCTGCCAATGCTGCTGCTGTGTCAGCCTTTTATGTAATGTCTTTTCCCAGACTGTGGGGCAGCCACGTAGTCCTTCGTCTATACTACTTGGAACAGGAACTGGCACTGCCATTCTGCATGCCTGCTTTTGGCTTCCAGTTACTAGAGTGGGCACTACTTTGGGAATCTTTATGCCATGATTTCTGTTATAACAGTGATCCATGCAGACAGTGTACTGCTACTGTATGAGTACTAGCAGTGTATCTCTGTGTGTTAAAGATGATTATTTCTCAAAAGGTAATTTTGTTGTTGTTGTGTTAAATGGAGTTTTGTTGGGTACAAACTGAATGTATAGATATCTGAGATTGTGTATTTACTTTTTATTATTGTCTTATGCCATTTACGATACATGGCGGAGTATTGAGGTGTGTTGATTTGAAAATTTTATAAGGAATTCAGAAAGTATTGCTGCAGCCAGCCAGACCATCGATAGTCTTAATACTGTACGATTAAATTCTTCCTTCACCAGTGATCCCCCTTTTCTTTGCCATTCTGATAATTACTTGACTCATTTTTGTAGGTCTTTCTCACTATGAGGACAAGTTCCATATTAAACTCTTGTATGGACTCAGTTGCACCAGCTGCATTTCCTGTCTGTTTTCTCCAACAGTGCCCTGTTAATGCTAATTTGTATGTTCCATTATTTTGATACCTTCTCTTTAAAGTATGTGGAAGCTTTCAGTTTAACTGTGTTTCCTAGTATATCCTCATCTCTGCCATTAGTGTCATTGTACCAAATGTCTTTTGTTATTGTGGCATTAACATACTTTTTTCCATCAGTGGCACTAGTTGGGTAACATTTTGCTCAGATTGTGGAGAAATGGTAATCGTTGCTTTCTGTCTGTCTGTTTGACAAGGCCATTTTTACTTTATTGCTGTGTATAGTGTCTTCACCTCCCTCTACCCTGGTTAACCACATCTTCCATTTCCCACTGTTGGACATTGCTTCACCACCCCTTTAGATGTTTTGGGGAGGGGGGCTCATGGTTTCCTTGAAATAGGCTGCCTTTCGTTAAGGAACCAGCCATCTTCAGATTGTCATAAATGTCTTTATTTTTTACTTTGGTATTCTTCAGCAGCCATTGTAACTGATTTTGAAACTTGTATTTTCCATAAATAGTTTGTGAGTTTTCATTTTTAATAAACCTCTGCAGTAGCATATTTAGTTAAGCCCACTTTAATCTGCTTTCAGTTTGAAGTTTTGGTTGAAGAACATATGTTCACTTTAATTAATACATAGAGTATTAAATGATAGTGCTCCACAATGAAGAGGTGCTATTACTTTTTGTAACTGACGTATAGAGTATTTTAAAATAAAACTGTCTCCCTGAACTCAAGTTCAAAACCCAGCACATTACCGTGTAGCTTTGATTTTTGAGTATAAAAGTAGTGTCCGTTAAAGGAGATCCGATATCATCCCTGTACTGAACATTTGTTTGAAACGCACATTAACATTGCAGTAATCAACTTTTTATTTCTCTCTTTACAGTGCTCTGGCCTGGGTGCTTCCTTCTGCTACTTGCTTTCATATGTGGTGGGGCGACCAGTTGTATACAAATATTTAACAGATAAAGCAGTGAAGTGGTCACAGCAGGTAATGTAAAACATGCAAACGTTGCTGGAGCAAAATAGTACTTCATATGACTTACAGTAAACTGCAGGTGCATTCAGGTTTTGTAGTTAATGTATTATCAATCAAAAATGCATTTAAACAGTCAAATATGTGATAAGAAGTCTTGAGGCTAATTATGCCTCCAACAGTTTTTTTCTGTTTACTATATATATGGTTACAGTGAAGGTTTCAAGCACAATTTCAGAAACTTTTATAATGCTTGTAAATTGTTGTTAGAAATATTTGGGACTCAATTGAAACTATAACAGTGGTTTGCTCAGTTGTACCATTTCTTGCCATTATGTAATACAGTAGCACCACCTCAAGAAAAAGGACTGCAGTAGTGAAACTATTTTGATATGCATTGCGGAATCTGAAGTGTCTGTTGCATGTGTTGTGTGTTCATAAATGAATTGTTCTGAGCAGATATTCAGGGAATGTAAGAACAAGATTTGCTTTAAAAAGGCCCATGCCGTTTTACATTCTGAGATATTATTTCTCTGTTTCTGAAGAGCACACATAGTCTAAAAAGATGTTCATGTTATCCTTTGCAAAAAAAAAAAAAAAACATAAAGCCTCTTAAACATGTTAACATTTTAAAACTATGAACCATCACTCTTTACAGACCTGTTTGGTTACCAATGGCAAAAGTGGTTGAAGTACTGTGTCTTAGCTTAGCATTTTACTGTTAGGTCTTGATTTCTGGAAGGTGTTTTTGTGGAGTTTGTTCATCTTTCTGTGCCTGTGTTTTTTCTCTCATTACTGTTAAGCTCACAGATTACACAAGAGTTTTTCCTAGGATCTTCCGTTTTTATAGGATGTCTGGCTGAGTGAACATTGCTCATTTACCACAGTAAAATAAACAAGTGTCTGCTCATGCCATGTGACTGAGTTAAGTCAGTTTATTGCTATGTTAATAATGTTTGCATACTTGTATTCTGTGCACAGATATTTTTTTGAGCAGTAGTGATTACTTTTAAGGACCTTTTGTCTTTTTTTTAAGCTTTGGAGTTTTTCTCAACTTCACTTAAAAATTAATGTGAATGGGACCACAACTGAACATAAGGAATAAAAATCTTTTGATAACTAACTGATCAGAGTTTCCTCGCTAGGGAAGTACTCGCTCGACTGGTAAGAGCAGCCCAGCTTACACTCAGTCTAGGTATCTGTCATGCCATCTGATGTTGCTGATATGATAAGTGTAGGAGTCAAGAATACGTGTTTGTTTCACCACTTGCACTATTTAGGCGAAAGAGTTCAGAGTGCCAGATATTCATGGCATGGAAAACTAATCAGAGAGCACCCTTCCGAAGTCTGTATTCGATTGAGTAGGGTGACAGAGCTTTGCCTGTCAGAGTAAAGGAATGGAGTAATGTCATATGTGAAGAATATTGCAACATGGGAATAGAAGGACATCTACGGGTAATGAAACCTGAGAACTGTTTGCCAGTAAGTATTCTTACACTGTTTGTGATGCAGTCTCATTTCCTCATAACCTCTGTGTGCTACGTATATGTATACTTGTATGTGTATGTACATGCGTGTGTGTGCATATGTTGTTGTTTGTCTTTCAGCTTTTCGCGGTTAGGGGTCGTCACAGCGGAACTCTGGTCCACTAATGATTGGCAGTTGTTTTTTATGGTGTCGAGTTGCCAGCCCGACGCCCAACCTTCATCGAAGGCACGCCCATTCAACGCATGTCTTTTGAACACCCACTCGACCGCGGGGAGGACATGCAGACTACACACAGAAGGCAATCCCAACCCAAGCCTATGTACGTGTATGTGTGTATATATATATATATATGTATATGTATATATATATATATATATATATATATATATATATATGTGTGTGTGTATGTGTATTTAATTATATATATATTATATACACACACACACACACACACACATATATATATATATATATATATATATATATATATATATATATATATATATATATATATATATATAATGTCTAGGAGTATTGCACGAAGCTGCAGTAGCCGAACCCAACACCAACGAACACATTTTAATGAAAGCTCTTTTACCGAAAAAGCACTTTCGTTAAAATGTGTGTATATAAAAAAAAAAAGAAAAGAAAAAAGCGTTTATGCATGGGCGGTGCCCCACACCCCCTACTTTAATAGTCTCACTCGAGATCGACTACAGTGGGGAAAAGGAATCTTCCCTTATCCACACTGTAGTAATGCCCCACAATAGCATATTACGCGAAAATGCTGCCGTGAACAGCATTTTCAAGATAATATGTTCGGCCATGAGTGCTTTGGGAATAAGTGCGTTGGGGATTAGTACGGAACCCATATATATATATATATATATATATATATATATATATATATATATATATATATATATATATATATATATATATATATGTGTGTCTGTGTGTGTGTATATATATACACACATATATATATATATATATATATATGTATGTATATATATATATATATATATATATATATATATATATATATATGTGTATATATATATATATATATATATATATATATATATATATACACACACACACACACACACACACACACACACACACACACACACGTATGTTTATATGTAATGAAATGAAAATCAAGTCATCTGTGCTTCTCTGGAGATGTTGAGATCTCTAACCACTTCAACTTTTGATGTTTTAGCTTACATCCTTGCATATTCCAGACAGGCCTTTTTATTTATTTATTTATTTTTTTGTGCTTCCATGTCTCTTCCGCTGTCAATTTGCAGGAAGCTTGTTTGTCACCCTTTGTTCTTACATTATTTGGTCATTCAGCCTAGATTGTTGCATGTGGTAATGATGTTATAATTTTAAACTTGTATGACTGTAAAGCTGTTTTGCTGTTGTGACCTGTAAAAGGTTTGCCATGTGCAGAGTGTATGGCCTGCCTGTTCATTGCAACTTTTGATTCTTTGCTCTTGTTTATCTCATTTAGTTGCACTTGTTATATTTTAAGCATTTTCACTGTCCAGAAATGCATCATTTTTCAGTATATCTCAGATGTGATGTTTTATTTTCCATCTATTCTCCACCTGTAGTTTTCAGATCAAGCACCAACCATCTCAGAATCTTAAGTCTGAGAATTTTGCATACTCTAGCCATAATACCATGTACTAACAATCTCTCACTAGATTTTATTTGCTGCCATCGTGTAAGAATTGTGGTCTACAAAGCCCTATCGGACCAAGGACATTAGTAGGCATACTAACTATGTACTTAAGTACGGTTTTATGTTTGGAGTAGCAAACCAGGCAGGCACTTGGATCCATGGAATAAAGGCAGCTTTAAAAAACGGAATAGAATACAGAAAGTAGTAACGTAGATCCGTGTACTGCCAAAATGCCTTAATCGAGATTGCATAGCAATTTGCAGCTCATCAGGCATTTATGTTTACTGTTTCACTCCTTTCCATCAGAAGATAATAACCGGGCAATTAACCCTTTATGAAAGTGGGGAAACTTCACAAGAAATCTGTTGCTGCTTTCCCTCACCTTTTGCCAGTAAGGTTGTTACTGTGATTGATTGACTGCTGTTGATGTTAAGGGATGGACTGGGAGTGGGAGATTTTTCTCTGTAGACTTTAAATAATGTTCAGCACCATCATCATTTTACAGTATTATATTCTGTATTTTGTGATGATGCTGACTTAGTGTTCACTACTTATTTCTTTAAATGCCTTGTTAGTCTGGATATTTTTTTCTGCAGATTACTGCCTTTCAGTCTAATGTGACCCTCTTTGAGATGTAAGGTAGGTAATAAAGGGATTTTGACTTTTTTACAAGTACACTGCCTCTTTTCCTTCTTTCTGCACATTTAGCAGGACAGAACAGTTATTATGTAGAAGCAACAAGCAAATCCAAGCAGTATATAACTAATTCTGTTTTCTACTCTGAATACAGTTATGCCTGGATTGAATTTATTCATGAGCCATTATCTTTTTCTTATTTTTTTTTTTAATAGAAATTGATGCACATTTAAACCTCTGTTTTCAGTCAGCATGAGCGGTTTTTTTTTTTCAATAAATTTACTTACCGACTTAAAATGACTTTAAACCAAGAACAGTGCAGGAAAATGTATTCATCTCAATTACAGTTTGGTAATATATTGATCTAGAAATGGCACTTTTCAGTATTATGATTTGCTTCTCAACTGTTCACTGTGCTTTTGGTCTCTGTATTGTTATTAATTTTACTTGAAATAACGTTTTCCTGGTAATTTTAGCTGAATTGTGTCTACTGAGAGCACCGCACCAATAGTACTTTGAATCTGTATCTGCTCGTGCTTGTGAAGTGAGGTTTGAAATTTATGTATGCACTGTGGTAATAATTTCATCAACTACTTTGTCGCACACTAAATGGAAAGCTGATTCACAGATACAAAACTTGCTTACATTTCTTCTTCATAACGACTCTGGCAGTGCCATTAACTGGGTTTTACCTTGTCTTGATCTACTGTCTAATGGTATGTTAACCCTGCTCCCAGGCCCTTCTTTGTCCTGTAACCATCTGAATCAACTGTGGGAGTTCAGTGAGTTTGCCTGCAGCAGCTCAGCTTAGTCACCGATTTTTGGGAGCTACAGACCTAGTGTAGACTCCTACACTACTTGATGTTCATCATATTGATCACTGCTGCAGTAGCTTAAGCTGTGTGGATTGTACCCTGCATAGGATGCAACTGCTGACAGCTTCCAAAGCTTAAGGCACCTTTCATGCACCCAGATGTTCATCGTGCATACAGCTGCAGTAATCACAGATGGGTTTTCAGCCGTCAGGCGGTCCCTCGGTCGGCCGAATTCCAAAGTCTTGGTCCGGCGTCGGTTGTTGTCGCTTACTCTTCTGACGTCAGGAAGGCCAGAGTATATAAGACACAGCCGACGCCATGTTCTTCAGTCTTTTTTGCCGCGCGGTGCCCGAAGCAGAAGCAGTTCGCAAGTGCCGGTCGGCCAGCTCCTGAATTACGAAAATATTTGGAACCGAAGTCTTCATTAAAGCTAAGTACCCCGTTGGGGAATCTTTTCTTGCCTCAGACCGATGTCAGAAAAGTTAATAATTGTATTTCTTGTGGGAAGCAAATACCGCATAAGGATTTCCATTCCCTTTGCATACCTTGTTTGGGCCCAGACCACGGCCTCGGGCTGTCGCTGCGCTACCTTCAATAAACGCACTATCAAGCGCCGGGCGGAGTTCGCCCAACACTTTTGGTAAAGCTTTTGACTATAAAATGTCGCCGGACACTCCGACTACCGTTTTATCCAAAACGCAAGGAAAAGGACCGACATGCGAGGCCCGCGGTCTCCACCGACACCACGCCGAAACAGGCTCCACGTGGTCCGGTTCTCAGTGAGACGCCTTTGCAGTCCCTGACTACCGCGATACTCCTTCGGCGGTGTCTTCTGTACCGAGACCGCTGGGTCATCGGCCCTTTCCCAGACTACAACGAAGCCCCAGCTTATGTCGAGCCTACTAATGTGGACAGATCTACATCCACCCATGGTGTATTTAGGCCTTCATCCTCTTTTTCTATTAAGGCCTTTACTAAATCCAAAGCAGCCAGGCATCACACTAGGCCTGCTGCTCAAGGCCCATCTCCTGGACCCATGCCTAAGAAACAGATGCTTAAAATGGCTGAGGATCTAATAACTCTTATCAGAGGTTCTCAGCCCCCTCCTGACAAGAGACCCAGAGTGGAGGAAGAATCCCCCTCTTCTGATCAGGGATCCATTTTATCAGAGCATTCTGATGCTGAGGAAACACTCTTATTCCCCTTTTGAGGATTCGGATGCAGAGCAGTCTATCCCTTCTGTATCCCCCCCTGAGGATTTTTCTTTTGGGGAAACCTTGCACACCTTGAGGGAACACTTCCATTGGGAAGGCCAAGACTTTTCAGACTCCAAGAAAAGACTTAGGGAATTTCTTTGGTTACCTCAGCACAGACCTCTGGCTATTCCCCCTGTTTTGGAGGTACTGGATGATGTCTATTCGGAGGCTTGTTTTAATCCTGATTCACTGCCTCCTGCACCAGTTAAGCCAGATAGATACTACAGAGTACCCAGTTCTCACCAATTTCTCTACAAAGGCCATAATGCTGACCCTGAAACCATTTCACAAGGCCCTAAGGGAATAAAGGCCTTCACTGCCAAGAATCCACTTCCTGCAGAAAGGGAATCTAGATCTCTAGAAAGGTGGGGTAAGAAGGTTTATACCTCGGCCACCCTAGCCATGAGGGCCTTAAACTGCCAGTTTCATATGATTAAATATCAACAGTTCCTGTTATCACAATTAAAAAACAAAATGTCTCAACCTGAACAACCAGATTTAAAAGAGTTACAGGATATGATGCATAGTGCAGAACAAGTGGGTAAACACACTTTACAATGTGGTTATGATGCCCTAGAGGCCTCCAGTAGAGCGGCTGCTACAGGATCAGTCATTCGCAGACATGCCTGGCTTAGGGAACAAAATCTGCCTGATCATGTGAAAGCAAAACTTCTTGATGCACCTTTACAGAAGGATGTTCTTTTTGGTACTAATGCTGAGGATATATTACGAAAAATGGAAGAGAAAGCCAAATCTATGCAAACTGTCAAAGCTTTCTTACAGGTCCAGCCACCACGATTTAGCAGGAATTGGCCATCAAAAAACTGGTCCTTTCCAGCCACTGACAAGCCCCAAAGAGGCAGATACAGACGCGGAAGGGGCAGAGGGCAATCACAAGGGTCATATAGAGGCAGACAATGGCAATCTCCAGCACCAAGAGGTGGTGAAGACAGTGCACAACAATACAGGAAGCAAACTCAATGACTCCCTCATTTCCATGCCAAGCAAGTCTCAGCTGGCAGCACCTTTGGGAGGAAAGCTAGCATTATTTGCAAGCAATTGGCATATTGTCACAACAGACAAATGGATACTGGACATTATAAACAGAGGCTACAAATTCCAATTTCACACTCTTCCAAAAATGAGAGGCATGCCAAACCTACCACAAAATCAAAGGGTAGAGGCACAACTGCAAATTTCAAAGCTCCTAAACATGAGGGCTATACAAAAGGTACCTACGCACCAACAAGGTCAAGGTTTTTATTCAAGACTTTTCCTGGTACCAAGAAAAGGAACCGAATGGAGACCCATTCTGGACTTATCCATCCTAAACACATTTCTACTCGTACCAAAATTCAAGATGCTCACATTGCAGCAACTTCTTCCCATGCTGGGCAAGGAGTTTTGGCTGGTAACATTGGACCTCAAGGAGGCATACCTGCATGTCCCAATCAGACAAAGCTGCAGAAGATACCTCAGATTTCTTGCAGGTTCAATCCACTATCAATTCTCTGCATTGCCCTTTGGCTTATCTACTGCGCCCAGAGTAGTCACCAAGTGCCTGGCATCAGTGATTGCCTATTGCAGACTTCAAGGGATACAAATTTACCCTTATCTGGACGACTGCCTGATCCAAGCGGACAGCAAACATATACTACTGGAACATCTGGCATATGTGACACGGTTACTGCTTTCTCTGGGATACACCATCAACAAGGAGAAATCAAAGCTAACACCTTCTCAGAAAATAACCTTCCTGGATGCCAGCTTGGACACAAACACCCAGATGGCATACTTTACGCCAGAAAAACAAGGGCAATTATCTCAGTACTTCAAAATACTAGCAAAAAGTACCAGGCTTACTGCAAGGAAAATCCTGCAGGCTCTGGGATTCATGGCATCTTGCATTCTTCTAATCCCGTGTGCAAAGCTGCATATGAGGAAACTTCAATGGTACCTAAAAAATCTATGGTCTCAACACAGTCACAGCTTGGAAGCAATTATTCAAATAATTCCCTGTCTACAAAAGGAATTCCTATGGTGGGCCCAAGCATGTCAAGTAAACACAGGCCTCCCATTCTGCAAGCCTCAAGCAAAACAAGTCATAACCACAGACGCCTCAGATTACGCCTGGGGGGCGCACATGAAGGACAGGTGCATTCAGGGCAGATGGTCCCAAAAGGAAAAGCACCTTCACATCAATCAAAAGAAATGCTGGCAGTAATAAATGCAATTACAGCTTTCAAGGACTTCCTGCATCCAGGACAATTGCTCATAAGAACAGACAACACCACAGTAATGTGGTACATAAACAAACAAGGAGGAACTCACTCATACCCCTTGTGCAGACTAGCCATGACTCTTTGGAACTTGGCTCTGGAAAGACAAATCGAACTTCAAGCACAGTACTTGCCAGGGATGGAAAACACACTGGCAGACACTCTGAGCAGAAATATGACAGATCCACACGAATGGAAGCTTACATCCACAGGTGTTTACGGAGATAGTCCAAGCGTGGGGGAGGCCAGATATAGATCTTTTTGCCTCCCACAGAAACCATCAATTGAAAAGGTTTTGTTCAAGGACCTTCCATCCAAAGGCCTGGAAAGTGGACGCCCTTTCATTCAGTTGGACAACATGGACAGTTTATGCATTCCCACCTCTGCCTCTTCTGCCCAAGGTGCTTTTGAAAGCAAGAACAGACAAACCGAGGATGATACTGATTGCTCCAGACTGGCCAAGGCAACACTGGTATCCACTCCTGAGGAGCCTAACACATACTCTTCCCTGGTCCCTGCCTCTAATACCTCTTCTGCTGGCGAGAACAACTACAAAACCCTTCACAGCCAGCTGAAAACACTCAACCTCGCTGCATGGAAAATTCCTTAACACCACATCAAACTCTACTCTCCAAGGAGGTGCAGGATGTCATTTTGGAGGCCAGAAGACCATCTACTAGAAAAGCTTACTCCGCAAAATGGAAGCGGTTTTGCTGTTGGAATGAGAAAAGAGGACAGGACCCTAGAAAATTGAACTTGCCTCAGGTTTTACAGTACCTAGCTGAACTACTGAGCAGTGGACTTTCATTTGCTTCAATCAAAATACACGCTTCAGCCATTTCTGCAGAATTCAACACGGATCCTCCTTTATTCTCACACCCACTCTTACTGCAGTTCCTCAGAGGGGCTAAGAATATAAGACCTCCAAGGAAGCAACCAATACCAGCCTGGGACCTTAATTACATACTAGAAAAATTAACATTGCCTCCCTTTGAACCTGCTGCTTCAACAGATCTACAATATTTGTCCTGGAAAACAGCTTTCCTTCTGGCCATCACTTCAGCTCGTAGGGTTTCTGAACTACAGGCCCTCATGGCGGTGCAGCCCTTTCTCATCTTCCATCAGGACAGGGTTTCCCTTCGTACAAACCCATCTTTTATGCCTAAAGTGGTCTCTAGGGTAGCCTTAAACCAAGCCATACACCTTCCTACCTTTTATCCTAACCCTCAAAACAAAGGGGAAAGGCTGCTTCACTCTTTAGACATCCATAGGCAGCTACGTTACTATTTGGACAGAACAAAGTCCTTCAGGAAATCAGACCAACTTTTTGTGTCCTATGCCGTAGGGGCTCCAGGGAAACCAGTTACCAAACAGACCATTTCCAAGTGGATTGGCCACTGCATACGTTTTGTTACTCCTATCATGGGAAACCTGTCCCTACTGGTATCAGATCTCACTCCACCAGGGCCACAGCCACCTCTACAGCCTTCCTCAGAGGTGTGCCTACTAAGGATATCTTGGAGGCAGCCACTTGGAGTTCTGTACATACCTTCACAAAACACTACCATCTGCCCTTATATTCCAGAACAAGAGCAGGCTTTGCCACTGCTGTTTTGCAGGGCATTCTGGCTCAACCCAGTTCCTCATAGTACCTACCACCCTATGCATAGCTTTGGGACTCTACCCATCTGTGATTACTGCAGCTGTGTGCACGATGAACATAGTACAGTTTTGTACCTACCATAAATGTAGATGTTCGAGTGCTAATACAGCTGCAGTACAGGTTTCCCTCCCTCCTTCCCCTCTTGGTAAGGCCATGGGGCCTAAAAACCTCTTCATACCTCCTGACTGGGTTATCCTGCTATGTTTTATTTGCTTGCATTTGTGGATTAGCTTTATTTATGTATTGCCTTCCTTTTGGGGGCACCTGACATCTGGGGCAAGAAAGACTGAAGAACATGGCGTCGGCTGTGTCTTATATACTCTGGCCTTCCTGACGTCAGAAGAGTAAGCGACAACAACCGACGCCGGACCAAGACTTTGGAATTCGGCCGACCGAGGGACCGCCTGACGGCTGAAAACCCATCTGTGATTACTGCAGCTGTATTAGCACTCGAACATCTACATTTATGGTAGGTACAAAACTGTACTTTAGTCAGCTCGAGCAGAGCTGACTAAAAAGACAGGTCTGGACATTAAGACTTGATGAGCTTTCTTGCCACTGATGCTCCTCTGAGGCTTTTTGAGAATCGGCAGTTGACTTTTGCTGTTCCTTCATTAGGCAGATAAGTTCTCTTTGTGGAAAAAACTTGCATTTTAAAAATTTGTGTATTTTATAACACTTTCCTTTTCAGGAAAGTTATTTTAAAGCTAGGAGTTTGTGTTTTAACAGATTGTCTTGAGACAGTATTGTACTTTTAAACGAGAATGCTTTTTTCCTTTCAGTTTATAAATTGTTTAAAGTATTTGAATAACAATTTCTGCACATGAAAAATAATTATTTCACTTTTTATGGTTGGAAGCTTGTTTTAAAGTGCTTTTTACTGTGTGTGGATATGAAAAAGTGACACTTAAAACAACTTTAAATTTTAACCAGTGTTTGCTGCTTTATTTCCCCAGAAAAGAGGCACCACTTTTGGCTTGACCATGGAACAAACTTTTGGACCCACAGTAGGGCCTTTTTCCAGCCACTGAATGAAGTTAAGCAAACAGCCCTTGACACCATATCAGGCTAGCAGTTTGCCTTGGCCTCAAGTTGGTAGCTCTACTGTGGCCATTAGCTATATGTCTGACCACTCATCTTTATCCTGGATCCCTCTGGTGTAGAACCTTCAGCCACTATAGACTGGGGTTAGCCATGTCCTCTGCAGCTGTTGGTGTCCCCTCATTTGGGAAGGGAGAGCCAGTCTTGTAAGCCCTGGAAGAGGGAATAGGAAGACTTTACTTTTTTTTCTTTTTTATAATGTTGTGCTCATGCCAATTGAAGCTGCTGTTGCCATTAATAACACTGATGGCCTCATTTTTCCTATCAAAAAAAAAAAAAAAAAAAAACTAAACATTTATCTTCTACTCTTAAATTTCCTTGGACTTTCCTTTCACAAGAGTAGTTTACTGGGTCTGGCTTAGGGTTTAATTCAGGTTACTGATACTTCTTACAAAGTAGTGTCGGGTAAAAGAAAATGGGTATCTCTTTTTATAAAGCGATTCAAGATTCTGAATCTTGACAGGAAGATGAAGGAACAGCTACAGAATTTTCTCCTCAGATTTCTGATTCAGACTCTGAGAAGAGCCGAGGATCTGATTCGCACTGTGGGAATTCTATTTCTCTGAGACTATTTCCAGAATGTCCCAGTGCTTTTGGTGAAAGAACACAAGTTTCTTAGTCCCTAAAAAAAATACTATGATCTGTAACAGAAGGAATTTCCAGAACCTTTATCCATCCATCCACTTCTGTGAGTTTTGGAGGGTGTGCATGTGTTACTGCCTGTAATTTTCCTGTTAGACAACCGCCCCTGAAAATGCAGATGGGCTGTATAAAGTTCCTCAGTCTTTTAAGCTTTTCTACATTCTCCCCAAACCTGATCCAGCTGCTATAGCTCTATTTAATCATTCTTCTGCTAAACATTTAGTTAATTCCCTTTCTACTGTTTCTGATAAGTATGGGAAAAAAGAGCATGCTTCTGCAAATTTGATTTTCAGAATTTTGTACTTGTCAAGCTCATATGTTATGACTGTATAGCACTGGAAAGCCTTAATTGGTTAGAACTGCCAGATTATGTAAAATACACAACTTTTTACCACCAATAAAATTATTCAGCATCTGTCTACCATTCCAGCAATAAAAACATTCTGCACAATTATGTTTCCTGTCCGTCATTGCGATCTAGTGACCAAAAACTCCCATCTGTCTACAAACCTAGCAATTCTGCTGAGCATTGTCTGTACTTATATAAGATTACTAAGGCCTGAAACGCCTTACCTGTATCCATCAGGTATGTACCCTCCCTCATCTTTCAAAACCACTCTGAAAGACTTCCTAGCTATGAAATACACAGGAGAAACCTAACACAATAAGCAGACCTCCATATAAAACAACAACTGGAGAAAGTGCCTTCTCCCGACTAGGCCCAGTGTTGTGAAACCAATTCCCTTCTGAATTAAGGGGGGTGGAATCTCTCACTGAGTTTGTAAAGGTCTTCTCTGAACACTTACCCAAGGAAACTGAGTGTAAGTGCTTTATTGGACAATGGTTAGTCGCTCCATTTGCAATCAGACACCATAGTACTTCCAATAAGACAGCCTTTAATTGCTTATTGTCCTAAATTTTGTCCTGCTTGTTTACTGAAATGTTGAAATTTAAAATTAACTTAATATATATTGTATAGTGTAAACGAGTTTGGCTTTACTGTTAACTCTATCTCTGCAACATTGCTGAGTACTTAACTGTAACAGGCATAAGGATCTGCAACAAGCATATGATGTTCATTGTGTTACACTGCTGCAGTCATCACACTTGGGTTATCCTGCCGTCAGGTGGTCCCGCAGTCGGCCAGAGTTCCAAAGTCTTGGTCTGGTGTCGGTTGCTGTCGCTTCTTCCCTGACGTCAGTGCGCCAGGGGTATATAAGATGCATCCGACACCATTTTCTCCAGTCTTTCTTGCCACGCGGTGCCCAAAGCAGAAGCATTTCGCAAGTGCCGGTCGGCCGACTACTAAGATTTTCGAAGTTGAATTTCAGATCTGACGTCTTCAATAAAGCTAAGTACCCCATTGGGGAAACTTTTTTCTTGCCTCAGACCGATGTCAGAAAAAGTTAATAATTGTATTTCTTGTGGGAAGCAAATACCTCATAAGGACTTCTTCCACTCTTACTGTATTCCATACCTAGGCCCTGATCACGACGTCACTAGTTGTCGGTTTTGTGCTAGATTTAACAAACGCACTATAAAAAGACGTTTTGATTTTGCTTTGCATTACTTTGGCCGAAGGTTCAATTATACTATGCCGTCTGATCAGCCGACGACCGCAATTCTGAAAAAACGCAAAGACAAGGATAAAGACAGGCATCTGAGGTCCAAAACCGACGACAAAACCTCTTCTAGGCCAGTCGCCGGTTCTCAGTGAGGCGATTTCGCAGCCCGTGACACCCGCTACCTCAGAGCCATAGGCCGCCTCCGACTCCCATGTGGAGACAACTAGGCCTGTGGAAACTCAAGGTATTGGGCCTACGGAAACTAATCCCTCAGATGGGTCCAGAGCCGCTGAGCAGGCACCGGCTTCTGAGGGTGTTTTCAGACCTTCACAACTTACCAATAAATCAACAGCCAAGACAAAAGGTACCATTAAAGACAAAGAAACAAGTACAGCATTCTCCTGGACAGTCCTCCATGCCTAAGAAACAGATGCTTAAAATGTCTGAAGACCTCATTACTCTAATCAGGGGTTCCCATCCCCCTCTTGAGAAAAGGCCTAGGCAGGATACAGACTATGACTCCTCTGATCAGGTTTCCATTTCCTCTGATTCCTCTTCAGACCAGGGATACTCTTTACCCCCCTATGAGGACTCTGATGCTGAGGAATCTATCCCTTCAGCCTGTCCTCCTGAGGATTACTCTTTTGGGGAAACTTTACATACCATGAGGGAACATTTCCATTGGGAAAGTCAGGAATACTCAGAATCCAAGAAAAGGCTCAGGGATTTCTTCAGCACAGGTCCCTGGTTATTCCGCCTGTACTAGACATTGTGGATGATGTGTTCTCTGAATCCAGCTTATCTCCTGACTCTTTGCCCCCTGCTCCAGCCAAGCCAGATAGGTATTATAGAGTCCCTGACTTTCACAAGTTTCTTTACAAAAACCCTTCTGCTGATCCTGAAACTATTGCCCAGGGTCCAAAAGGGGTTAAGG
Source organism: Protopterus annectens (assembly GCF_019279795.1). Taxonomy (NCBI): domain Eukaryota; kingdom Metazoa; phylum Chordata; order Ceratodontiformes; family Protopteridae; genus Protopterus; species Protopterus annectens. Next base: position 829,164,077 of record NC_056751.1, read on the forward strand.
CTTCCATTGCAAAAAATCCAGTACCCTCTGACAGAGATTCCAGAGCTTTGGATAGATGGGGGAAGAAAGTATACACGTCTGCAACTTTAGCAGTAGAGCTTTAAATTGTCAGTTTCATATGCTTAAGTACCAACAATATTTAATGGCTCAGTTAAAACAAAATGCTTGCTAGCTCAGAAGCTCCTGATTGTAAAGAAATGCAGGATTTATTGCATGCATTTGAACAGTTGGGAAAACATATTCTGCAATGTGGTTTTGATTCTTTAGAGGCCTCTTGTAGAGCCGCAGTTACAGGTTCTGTTATTCGAAGACACGCTTGGTTAAAAGAACAGAGTTTACCTGAACATGTTAAGGCAAAGTTATTGGATGCTCCTTTACAACATGATACCTTGTTTGGTGTTAAGGCAGAAGAGGTGTTAAAGAAAATGAAGGATAAAGCTAAATCTATGCAAACAGTCAAGGATTTCTTACAGGTGCAGCCACCTCGGTTTAGCAGAAATTGGCCAACAAAAAATTGGTCCTTTCCAGTGTCAGACAGGCCACAGAGAGGCAGATACAGACGTCCAAGAGGCAGATCTCAACCCCAAGGCTCAAACAGACAACAACAGTGGGGCACCTCAGCCCCAAAAGGAGGTGAGGACAAGTCTCAACCTTACAGGAAACAGTCACAATGACTTTCCCTTGCGTACGCCAAGCACGTCCCTTCTGGAAGCCCCCTTAGTGGGAAAACTAGCACTTTTTTCTCAAAACTGGCAAACAATCACCCAAGACTAATGGGTCCTGAATATTGTGTCTCAAGGTTACAGATTCCACTTCCATACTTTACCAAAGCTAAAAGGAATGTCAGACCTGCCGCAAAATCAATGGGCAGAGGCACAAAAACAAATTTCAGCCCTCATTGACATGAGAGCTATACAAAAAGTACCACAACAGGAACAAGGACAAGACTTTTACTCAAGACTCTTCCTGGTCCCGAGAAAGGACAAAGCCTGGAGGCCTATACTGGACCTTTAAATTCTGAATAGTTACCTGGATATTCCAAAATTCAAAATGTTGACATTACAGCAGCTTCTGCCCATGCTGGGCAAGAAGGCTTGGCTTGTTACTCTGGACCTCAACGAGGCATACCTACATATCCCTATCAGACAAAATTGCAAAAGATACCTTCGATTTAAAGCTGGTACAATGCACTACCAATTCTCTGCACTGCCCTTTGGCTTATCTTCTGCGCCCAGGGTCTTCACAAAGTGCCTGGCACCAGTAATTGCATTTTGCAGACAAAAAGGAATTCAAATATATCCATACCTGGACAACTGCCTCATTCAAGCAGAGACAAAGGACATTCTTCTACAGCATCTGGCGTTTGTGAAAAGGTTGCTAATTTCTCTAGGGTAGACAGTAAATGAAAAGAAGTCAAAACTAGTACCCTCACAACAGATTACATTCCTGCGTGCCAGCTTAAATACAACGGCCCAGATGGCTTACCTCACGCCAGACAAACAAGTGCAACTAACTCAATATTTTCAACTACTGGCAAAAACGTTCCATCTCCCTGCAAGAAAAATTCTGCAGGCCCTGGGATTCATGGCATCCTGCGTACTACTAATACCATATGCCAGACTGCATATGAGGAAATTACAATGGTACCTAAAAAGTGTTTGGACTCAACATTCTCACAGTCTAGAAGCAGTAATTCCAATAATTCCCTGCCTTCAACAGGAGTTTCGATGATGGGCACAGGCATGTCACCTAAACAAGGGTCAGCCTTTTACCCAACCCACAGCCAGGCAAACTCTAACAACAGATGCTTCGGATTACGCCTGGGGAGCACACATGGCAGGAACATGCATTCAGGGCAAGTGAACCACAGACCAGATGCATCTTCACATCAATCAAAAAGAGATGTTGGCTGTTCAAAATGCCCTAACAGCTTTCAAGGACCTTCTACACCCAGGACAACTATTACTAAAGACGGACAACACCACAGTAATGTGGTACATAAACAAACAAGGGGGCACTCACTCTTATCCCCTATGCAGGCAAGCCATGACCTTGTGGAACACAGCTCTAACGTACCAAGTTCACCTGCAAGCACAATTCCTGCCAGGAAAGAAAAATACTCTGGCAGACGACCTAAGCAGAAATATCATGGACCCTCACGAATGGAAATTGAACCCACAAATCTTCAGCATGATAACACAAAAATGGGGATGCCCAGACATAGATCTTTTTGCCTCCCCTCTGAATTGCCAACTACAAAAATTCTGCACAAGGGCTTATCACAAACAAGCATGGAAAGTGGAAAGTGGATGCTCTTCTGTTCGGCTGGAAAAACCTAAAAGTCTATGCCTTCCCACCACTGCCTCTACTTTCAAAGGTACTCCTAAAAGCCAGACAAGAAAAACCACGGATGATCCTGATTGCTCCTGACTGGCCACGCCAGCACTGGTACCCTATCTTAAGGAACTTGGCCCAGGGCCCACCATGGATTTTGCCCCAAATTCCACACCTTCTGAATCAGATCCTGCACGGTCATCTCAAAACCCTAAACCTGGCTGCATGGCAGATACTTTAGTCAAACAGGCAACACCTCTCTCTAAAGCTGTTATGGATGTCATTTTGGAGGCCAGGAGGCCTAGCACCAGGAAAGCTTACTCAGAAAAATGGAAGAGATTCTGCGCCTGGAACCAGGCTCACAGCCTTGACCCTCTTGTTCCAAACATTCCTCAGATTTTACAATACTTAACTGAGATGCTGGACAGAGGCCTATCCTTTTCATCAATTTAAGATTCACGCCTCTGACATTTCTGCACATTACAACACGGATCCTCCTTTAGTCTCTCATCCCTTGCTAAAGCAGTACCTCAGAGGGGCTAAAAACATAAGACCGCCCCGGAGAGCACCAACACCAACTTGGGACCTCAACTTTGTTTTGGAAAAACTGACCCTACCACCTTTTGAGCCAGCCAATGCTGCCAATCTAAAATTTTTATCATGGAAAACAGCTCTGCTCCTGGCAGTAACTTCAGCACAAAGAGTCTCAGAGCTACAGGCATTAATGGCAGTGGAACCTTTTATAATTTTTCATCAGGATAGGGTATCTTTAAGGACAAACCCTACCTTCATGCCAAAAGTGGTATCTAGTATGGCTCTTAACCAAACCATCCATTTGCCTACTTTTTATCCAAACCCCCAAAATAAAGGGGAGAAACTTCTGCATTCTTTGGACATACACAGGCAGCTACGCTTCTACTTGGACAAAACAAAAGCGTTCAGGAAAACTGATCAACTGTTTGTAGCATATTCTGCAGGATCACAAGGCAAGGCTATCTCAAAGCAGACTATATCCAAATGGATAGAACACTGTATTCAGTACTGCTACACACAGCATGGAAAATCTGTCTCTAATAACATTAGGCCTCATTCCACCAGGGCAACAGCCACTTCAGCAGCCTTTCTCAGAGGAGTACCTACCAAGGAAATTTTGGAGGCTGCAACTTGGAGTTCAGTGCACACCTTCACCAACCATTACCACCTGCCTCTTTACTCTAAATCCAGAGCAGGATTTGCCACTGCAGTTCTGCAGGGCCTCTTAGCCAATCCTAACTCTTCATAGACCAGCCACCCAAACTTAGCTTTGGGATTCAACCCAAGTGTATTGACTGCAGCAGTGTAACACGATGAACATAGTACAGTTTTGTACCTACCATAAATGTAGATGTTCGAGTGTTCACACTGCTGCAGTCCAGGTTACCCTCCCCCTCTGAACTAGCTGGACTTATCTATACCCTTCTATCCTATACAACCTTTGGGGTGTATTTGCTGGTAACTGAAGGTATTGTTTTTATTTTATATGTATATTTTTGATTAGCAATATGTATTGCCTACCCACTTGGGGGCACCTGACATCTGGGGCCAGAAAAACTGAAGAAAATGGCGTTGGATGCATCTTATATACCCTGGCGCACTGATGTCAGGGAAGAAGCGACAGCCACCGACGCCGGACCAAGACTTTGGAACTCTGGCCGACTGTGGGATCGCCTGACGGCAGGATAACCCAAGTGTGATGACTGCAGTAGTGTGAACACTCGAACATCTACATTTATGGTAGGTACAAAACTGTACTTTTTCAAGACCCTTAAGCTGATTTTTGCATTTGTTTTCGTGTATTGTAGGCTTCTTTAGTATTTGTTTCCTTTTGCTTTTGTAGTTACTGGTCTTGGCTGAAAAGTGTCTTTAGACTATCCCACCTCTCTGGTTGACAGATAGTAAATAAGCAAATAAAAAATGGCAACATGTCTTTTTGAGTTCTGTTAACTGGCACTACAGTCTTGAGTGATTAATAAATAAGAAAGAAGCATTGTAGATGTTGTCTAGCCTCTTAGAAGTTGTAATCCAACTGAGATTGTATCATACTATTTGATATGAACAGAGTTCTTTATATTGCTTTTTTACTGAATCACAAATGATTTGAAAAACTTAATGAAAACACATTTCATTGGAAGCACATTTGGTGAATTGCAATTCACAGAAAGCTAGCGATGTTCACTGCTGGCATGGATTAGGATCTTAAGAATGCAGGAATTACAAGACAGATTGGTTTTGTATAGGATTTGTACAGTGCTAATACCCAGTCTCATGTTGTAGTCTCGTCTCTAGAAGTTTATTTGCATGTCAGTGGTGATTCACTATGTGAGGTCTTTTCTCTCTCCTGTTTTTGCTACCATGGTGTTAGTACATTTAAGTATGGGGGTATAGGTAGCAAAGTTCCTCCCTACGTGGGGAGTGCAGGAGATTTATCCACTTGCACAAAAGAAAATTGTAAGTGTTTTTACTGTATTGATTTTCTAGAAATGTGCTTTTAATGCATTTTTTTCCATCATTTTGTTATTCGATGAAAAGCAATGTGATGAAAAGAATTATACTCCTTTATTATGTATGTATACATTTATAAAGATAGTTGAATAGGGAGTACTAGGGAGGTCTGTTGTGTAATACATTAAGTATCTTGTACTCCTGGTTTAGGTAATGAGCCCTCATGATGAGTGGGGATGCAGGGGTGCTTCAGACAACATTACAGGAGGTTTTAATATTCACTGACAGATGTGAATATGAAATAAGCATTTGTTGTTTGGGACTCGAAGCAAAGACCCAATAGCATTCTGTGCAGGTATCACTGTCTTTCGGCACAGTAGCAAAACTCGCCTATGTATTTTTTCATGTCCAGTAATGATTATTTTGCCCTAAATTCCCATAAGGGAGATGTGTTTCAAGTCATTCATTTATTTTAGTCTTTGATGTTCATGTTTGGTGCAGTGCTGCAGCGGTTGCATTGTCGCCTCACAGCAAGAGGTTCTCTGGTTTGCTTCTCGGCTGGAGTGCCTTTTGTGTGGAAGTCTGCATGTCCTCCCTGCGTTAGTGTGGGTTTTCTCCGGGTACTCTGGTTTTCTCCCACGTTGCAAAGACGTGTCTGGAGCATTTCTCCCTGGGCCTTCGCTGAAATTGACTTTGTTCCAAGTCAGACTTTCCTGGTAAACAAATGTTAAATAAATAAAATAAATAAATGTAAGGAGTACTTAAAATTTTTAACGGGTCAAAGATATTAGTAATATCCATGGTAAATATTAGTGAAATTGTATTAATTCATCAAAAGAACTTCTTATAAGTATTAAGTTGCATATATTAACCATGATGTGAGCTTTCTAGTTGAAGTCCTTAGTAAGTTGTTAGTCAGTGTTCCACATAATGAGGGGAAGTGGTCTACATTTTGTAGATGGAAGTTTGAGAGCTATATGCTTCATATCTTTGGTGTGTTCCTCATAATCTATGTGGTTCTCTGACAAATTGATAGATTGCAGACATTCAAGTTTCAGATCTTATTCTAGAAACCTTGTTAGTCTACAGTAGATTTACTTGAAATCTGTCTCTGATTTGGGTGGGACCTTTAGCCCTAGTATTCTGTGGCTCTGTACCATAGTTTTCTACTCTCCCTGGTCAGCTGTTTTTTTCTTTTATTAACAGAATTTGGCAACAGCTTTTTAATATACAAATATCCCTGATTTTCTCTCATCTTTGGTGTGTTCTCCATAAGATTTGTAGTTCTTGTGGTTTTGTATCACATCTCTCTACTTTCCCTGTACAGCTGTGTATTTTTTACACAAATTGGCAGTAGTTTTGTGCGTTAAAAAATGGCCAAGAGTTTGTTTTATGTATTTCTGTTCTGCACAAAATGTGTTCTCTGTGAGTGGAGTATTGTGCGTCTGGCTACCTTGATGTAGTACAAAAGGCTTGTGGCGGGGTAGTACTGTGGCTTTTCACCATGTAACACTGCTACTTAAAGCCAGTAGTGAGCATTTATTTGCCAGACTTGTGGGGGTAGGGGTGTGCCACACTGTATTAAAACCAACCTCAAAGGAAGCACCCAGATCTGTTCAGAACTGGTGGTCAAGGACACCACATATACAAATGGCGTTGATGTAGAAAACTTGCTGGCCGACAGATTCAACAAAAACTTTACCCCTCTGCCCCCCATCAGTAAATCAGGACATCCCCAGTACCTGCCCCCTTCCCCTTATATCTAGGGAACAGGTCATCACTGCTCCTCAAAGACAAAAAATACAGCCTCCATGGGACCCTGATAAACATCCCAGACAGCATCCTCCGTGAACTCAGACAGGAACTTCCACCATTAGGCACCCTATTCAACCAAAGCCTGAGTACTGGCTTCATCCCAGCTGAGTGGAGAACAGCCATTGTCATCCCTTTACAAAAAGGTGAAGCGTCCACCGATCAAGGAAATTATAGACCCATCAGCCTAACTAGCCTGATTTGCAAGGTCATGGAATGGATTATCGTGGACCTCATTAACAAGGACATTGGCAACCTCCAAACACTTGATCCCACACAGTTTGGCTTTGTCAAGGGGAGGTCATGTCTGCTAAATTTGGTCGACTTCTTTGAGATGGTCACCAAAGCCGTGGACGAGGGATAGATGGTGCACACTGCCTACCTTGACCCAGCCAAAGCCTTTGACACTATTCCCCACTTGGGCATAATAGATAAACTCTCTCAACTAGGCATCAATCCGTATGTTACCCGATGGGTAGCTAACTGGCTCACTGATAGAACCCATGTAGTCATAATAGGGGAAGCCACCTCAAGCAGTAGACCCGTAACAAACAGCGTACCCCAGGGTTCAGTCTTTGGGCCTCTGTTATTTGAGATATCCTTTTCTGAGATGCAGGCCAAAACCAGTGGGCTCTGGCTGACCACGTTTGCAGATGACTGAAAGCTGGGTGCTGTCATAAATTCCCCTAGAGATGTGGACATCCTCCAAGAGGGTCTCACTCAGACAAATGACTGGTGCCAGAAACATGGCCTCAAGCTGAATACCAAAAAATGCATCATCATCCCCTTTGGGGAGAGTGACTTCCCCACAAATTATCACATTAATAAAAACGTCCTAAGCACTCAGTCTGTCGTGTGGGATTTGGGCACCCAGGTTAATAGGAGCCTGACTTTTGACCACCATGTTGCTTCCGTGGTACGGAAAGCCTTCTACATGACCCACCTCATAAGTAAGGGTATCTCATGCAGGGACAAGGAGGTCAAAACATCCCTGTATGGCCCACTGTTGAGTACAATGCACCTATCGGTATGTACCTCACAAAGCACATGCAGCAGCTGGAGAGATCACAGAGGTTCCTTACCAAGAGAATCCAGAGCCTCAAACATCTACCATACACAGACAGGCTAAAATCTCTATCCCTCTACTTGGGTTCATACAGACTCCTCCAAGGTGACCACTGTCTGGCATACAAGGTGATCATGGACCCCACCTTGATGGGACTTCTGCATATCCACAAGTCAAGCTCCACTTCAGTAACCACATGCGAGGCCTTGGACTGGTCTGTGACATCAACAAGACTTGTTGGCGGGACAGATTTGTGTCCCAGAGACTCCCTCATGTATGGAATAGACTCCCTCTCCACGTCAAGCAGAGTACCTCTTTACCCCTTTTTAACCACAACCTGGATAACTGGATGAGAAGCAGAAACTATACCCCTGGGATTCCACTCATGTTCCTGCTGGACAGAGGCATTGGGTGCTGATTTGTCTAAACATGGGCTAAACTCTTGGCTAGGCTTATAAGGGCCTCAGGGCCATTAGCCTTGTAACCTCCTATGATCTATTCAAGGAAGATGCACCTTTGGACTGAAGTGTTTATAGTTTCATCATTGAAGTGATTACCATCCTGACATATATTTGCCAGCAAACCAGCACTTCAAAGGGGGTGTAGTTTGGACAGCAGTCAGTGTACAACAGAGTGGGTGGACATCAGCATGCTGATGTGGGCATAGCTTGCTGGAAGGGCAGCAACCTGGTATATATAAGTATAAATATGAAAATCCGGGCTGTAGCCCTGCATTGAACTGTATAGTTTGGATAGCTGTTGGACAGTTTTTTGTGTCTTTTCTCTACACATTTTTGTAGTTCGTGGATTAGGTTAAGTGGAGGGTCGTAAGTAAGTGTGTTGCTTTTGTTTGGTGTCGTTTGTTCTTGGCTTGGGCATTCCTGGCTTTTAGTTTCTTAGCTGCCATAACAAAAAAATATATATATATTTTTACTCCTCTGTGTTATTACTTGTTGGGTAGTTTATAAATAATATATATATATTTACATTTAGGTAATTGATTATTGTTTTTTCCTGTATTTGTAATTTGTAAGTCAGGTTGCTTTTAGGCTGTTTAGTGATGGTGGGTTTGTTGGGATTGTAGAACCTGATTATGGAAAAGGCTAGGTTTAAGAATTGTGTCTCATGTGCCATTTTGTTTTTGTTTTTTTTTCAAATCCCACAGCAACTGTTTGTCTCCCCTAGTGTGTAATCATCCTTATTAATTCAAACCACCCATCGGGTCAAGTGGGTCTCTGCCCCCCATAACAAGCAGTGGAAATCTCAAACATCTCTCTTCCGCACTGGGCACCCACAGACACTGTCTTTAACTAAAGAGACTTAAAAACTAATGCAGATGCATAACTTCCAAATGTCTAGACAGTAAAATACCTTAACAGCACTAACTTAAACGAGTGTTAGTGAGTGTGTTAGTACTTTCTGCTGTATAGTTCCTTAATCAAACAACTGTACTGGCGAGTACATCACCAGGAAGCGATAGCTGAATAACCCTCTTTAGTAAGTGTTCCAAACACTTAAATCTATAAAATAGCATTCCGTTACCTCTCATGTTTCATCTGTAACTAAACCCAGCTTAATTTTATATCCTTTTAAGACTTTTAGGGTAAAATTAAATAATGTCTAAATTTGCCTTAATTTAACAGTATAAAGTAGAGTGACTGTGCAAAGTTATACTTTTGCTTTAAGGTTCACTGAGTGGTTTCTAACAGCTGACTATTGATCTGGGCCTGCCCCCTCTGCTCTACCCTCGGGCTTCACTCTGCTCCCCTGCCCCCAATTCTCACCCGATCCCACTATCTGACAATTTATAGACACAAGACCACGCATCCCACCCACCACCTCAGCCAATCCCAAAACAACAACACAATTGCAAATATTAACAAGCTCCCATCCTCCACCCACCAGGTCCACCTACCATACTCCATACTATCACCACCAACCAAACCACTGCCCACAAACCCTCAAGTAACTATGTTTACCTCTCATCCATCTGCTGTTGTTGCACTTTACACCTTTACCTGCTACCATAATGCTCGCATAATATTTCACCCCAGCCCAACACTAAATTCCACCTACCACCCATATAGTAACACTCCCTTCTCCTGCATCCAGCATCACTTACTGAACTACTCTACCACTGAGCTATACAAAGTCAAATATATTAATTCCACCATACCTTCTACCAAAGCCAATAGATTAACTAAACTTCTACTCAAAATTCAATCTCTATGTCTATTCTTGCAAACACGGCTCCAAATTTGTGGTGATATACACCCCAACCTAGGCCCCACAACTGATACTACCAACCTCAGTAGTCCAAACATCCAGCATGCAATTAACTGTAAAAAGCCCTGTGACCTACTTATACATAGTGTGAACACTAGAAGTATCTTGAGCAAAATTGATGAACTACACGTCACACACTCCACTTACAACCCAGACATTACACTCATTACAGGGCTGAAGAACTATCATAAACGGTGGAGGCGTCGCCATACTATACAAGACTCTCCTCAAGATGGACCTTATACATAAAGAAATCCCAACATTTAACAATGCAGAAACTCGGGCCACCAAAATTCAAATCCGTCAACAGAAACAACTAAACCTAGTGGGTATTTACATACCCCCAGGTGACAACATACCTACTCTCGACTCTATACTAAACTTGACATCCACACACCTCCCACATGAGACACTCCTCACACAACTATTCCCTCTAATCACATCAGCCTGTATTCCTATACTCAACTTATCCAAACACCCACCCGCATTGACAAAAATACAAACAATACAACAAGGAATCCATGCTAGATTGGATGCTTTACATACCAACTCCTCTACTGCCCAGTGTTATGGTACAGTACCAACTGGCCTTAGTGACCATTTACAAACATTCATATTAAGACAGCACCTCAAAACCACTAAAACAACCACCTTACATGAAGTCCGTAATTCAAAAAATGTCATACCTGAGCATTTCATTAATGCACTAAGGTAATGCAACTGGACTGCCCTAGCAACCCTCACACTAGACAAGGCAGTGGAGTACTTCAATTCCACCTTTTTAAACATATTAAATCAAATGGCTCCCTTATGGACAATTTAAATAAAAAACAGCCCAGCCCCATGGCTCTGTAAAAACACAAGAACCCTTCCCAAACTTGGGGATAAAGCTTGGGATACATGGTATCACAATAAGACCGATCACAGCAGGCAGATTTTCCTGGAACTACGTAATAAAGCAAAAAATCAGATAAGGCAAGATAAGAAAAATCACTACACAGAGCTACAAGTAAAACATACCACTAACCCCCAAAAAGTCTGGACAGCTGTCAGCCAAGTATTACAACCAGGCAAACCCACTACCCCCCCCCCCCCCCCCCCAGTGTCAGGAGAGAGACTATAGAGATAGCTACCCAATTTAACAACTACTTCACTTCTTCCATCCTTAACCTAACTAGCAACAGCCAGCCTTGCACTCTTCTGCAACCAATCGGTAACCCAAATTCATACCCTCCATTCACTGTTAAACCAGTTCCTACCAACGCAATATAAAAGCACCCCACTAAACTAAAACCTACCACTCTGGTAATTGACAAAATCCCTGCAGAGTACCTTAAAACTTCCACTAGTGCTATAGCTTATCCCATCTCGCTACTTATCAGCCAGACTGTCAACGAGCATACAATTCCAGCCCTTTGGAAAACCTCCTACATAATACCCTTACACAAAGGTGGTCCCTCAACTGAATTTACCAACTACTGGCCTATAGCAATCTTATCCCCCCTATTAAAAATCCTTGAAAAATGTATCCATTCTCAGCTGACTATGCATTTACTTACAAATAGTCTCCTCACCAACACCCAACACGGCTTTCGCCCATTCCATAGCACCTCCACAGCACTCGTATCCTTCACCAATACTGTCCATCAGTATAGGAACCAAGGAAACCTAGTGTCTGCCACCTTCCTTGATCTGTCCAAAGCATTTGATGCAGTATCCCACAGCAAACTACTTACTATCTTAGCCAAACTCAGCCTAAAAAAACCCCTCGTTGCTCTGGTTTCAAGACTACCTATCCATCCGCCAACAAGCAGTTAAATGGCATAATTCCCTCTCCCCACTTCTCTCAGTAATATTAGGTGTACTACAAGGATCCATACTGAGACCCCTACTATTTAATATCTGTACAAATACCCTCCACACCGCCACCCAGCAAGATACAATAGTCCAATATGCAGATGATACTACACTGATCTGCTCAGCCCCCACACTCCAAACACTTCAGACTAAAACCCAAGATGCCTTCTCCAATATCAAAAACTGGTTAAAAAAACAACTAATACTTAACCCCAAAAAGACTCAACTTATGCTTTTCTACCCTACCAGAAGTATTGACTCTTCTGCTCTTTTCTCTATCGATTTTGCCAGTGACACACAAATCTCCCCAGTATCACAAACTAAACTTCTTGGTGCAGTACTTGACCAAAACCTAAAGTTTGACAAACATATAGCACAAACCATATCCAAAATCCATAAAAAACTTGGAACCCTATACCGCTGCAAAAACTATCTAACCAAAATTATTATATCCAGAACTCACCTTCTCTCTACATTGCTTTATGCATCCCCTCTTAACAAACCTTAACAAGACAGACTACACAAATTTTCCATGTGCTATAATAAAATAGCTAGATTCACAACCAACTCTATTTTCCTCTTCCACCACGGTCACTCACTAAAACAATTAGGTTGGCTAGAACTTGGTACCATCCAGACAAGATTCCTGATCTCTCAGGTTTACTCAACTTTAACAATTCTGCTCGTCAACTAAGATCCACAAGCAAAGCCCTTCTTGAAGTAGCTAAGTGTAGAGACAGTGCTGGTGAGTCCCTCTACTCCTACACAGTTGCTAAAATCTGGAATTCTCTTCTACCAGATATCAGATTGCAAAACAGCAGTCCCATCTTGAAAACACAATTAAAAGCCCACCTCAATCTCCTATGGCAATGTACCTGTATTGACCATGGCTAGCCCTACTACCACCATTCAGATAAATCATCTTCTGGCACTACTGAAATGTCAAACACACAGGAAAAAAAGTGCCATAATGAACTGTATTTTTAAATGTATGTATATAACTCTATATATTACTGCACATCCTTACTCAAATGCATTATATTTTCTGTTTTACTACTCTACACTGTATATGTTGTACCCTTTTGTAACTTCTCATCATACTATGCTTTGATATACTATTGTTTGCGCCATTAATTTGTAATCCTCTCTGACTTTTGTATTTTTATCATATATGTGGCGCTTTTGTATGTTTTATGATTGTCGTGTATGTAAAGCTTTTCTCCCTGGGTCTCTGCTGAAAATGGGCACCTGATTGCCAAGTAAAACCAACCCTGTTATCAAATATAAAATAAATTTAATGTGGGCATATATTGCCTCTGCTGGATGCCCATGATTGCTACATTTATTGCTTGGGTGCAGCTCATTTAGAGATTGATTGCCAAGCTTGTTCTACTTTTGGTGCGTGTACCACTAATGGGAGATTGGCCAATCTCATGATGAAGGGGATGCTTCAACCGTCTACTACTACTTTGTTCTCTCCTTTCCCTAGTAAGTGATCCAAGAAGAGGAAGAAAGACAAGTCCAGAGATGGACTCCAACACGCCTGATCTGACAGCTCACTCTCAGTCCTATTCTTTATTGCTGCCTGTATCAGAAGCATTAAATTCACCCACACTTAGCATCCCCAGCCCATTTTTGGCAAGGGTCCATTCACCCTAAGTGATCAGACTGCACTCCCCTTTTTGCTCCATAATACTGGTGGAATTTTCTCTGTGGCCATCCCCTTCCCCTTCTTGAGTTCAGATTTCACCTATTCAGATATGCTTTTTGGATCTGGTTTTGGTTAAAAAGTAATGTAAGCCACCATTGGTGGCATCATTTTTTAGGTCTAATAGGTCGGTCAGGAGCATTAAGACTTTGGCTGTGGAGCGGCTGATGCGGTCCTCCTTGCAAACCTAGATAAAATTAGGTATCATCCCAGCCTCCTCTGCTTCTGTGCCTGAGGTTTTGGCTGCAACTATTCTTCATCCCCTGGTTCCCTCAGCTCTGGGGTTTATGGGTCTGACCATGCTGCTGTTCCCCCTGTCAACTCCAACTACTTGTCTGCTTCAGGCACAGACTCCTTCCTTGGAGTTCTCAGCACCAGCATTGTTGGAGCTGAGTGTGCATTGGAGTAGAGCGTTTGAGGTCACTGCTCCAAAGGGCAGGGTTGACCTTCCAGGTCTTGGAAATGTCCCTGCCCCTGTGGCTTCTGCACTCTGCATCTGTGCTCACATCTATGTGTTGGAGCCAGTTAATTCTGCACTGGGACCTTGCTTGAGTCCTTGGATCCAGAGAGCACTGTGTTGGGTTGTCTCACTTAGAGATTAGAGTTTAGGCAGTGGCATTATTCCCTGCATTTAGGGCCTCCCTTTTCGTCCGTGTCTCCCCTTGATTCTCCTCACAGGAGGGCGCATAGTAAGATCAAATGCAAGAGGACTGTAACCAGCTTCCTCCAAATTCCTATGCAATGACTTCTCCTTTGGTAATTTGCTGGTATTGTTGAAACAATGTGGTTGATGGACCTCCGGAAGCCCCTTCCTCAGAGGAGTTAGTTTTTATGGAGGTTTTTACTGCAGGCCCATCTACATCCTGGGTGGTTCTCCCCCTGATATCGAACCTAACATGCTGGAACCAGTCCCCAGGAACCCAGATAGAATTTTGTCCAGTGATGGACCTTACTGTGTTTGTGACTACCACTAAGAAGGATATTTCTGAGAGTTTACCAGTCCATCTGCCCAACAGGAAGTCTCATGCTCTGGACCACTTGGAAAAGTGTGAGCATGCTTCAGCCACCTTTACCTTAGCCATTTGACAAGGTTTTAGCGAGACCTTATAGCTGAAGTGTTTAAAGGTTGTGAAGACTCCACAGCCTCAGGAGCTACAGAAGTCTCTGTAGACTAAGTTGTTGGGCATGCAATTTGTAACAAGCATCTCCATGTTGCTCTTTTCCAATGTGACTGATGGGATTCCCCACGTGGAAGGCATTTTGCACTGTCATGCTTGTATGTTTTTAAGTAATTTTTTGACTGCTTTAAAGTGCCCTCCATCAACACTCATTTTGATGGTTCTTCTCTATTTGGCCAGGTGTCAAGGAGACATGATCTGTAAGTGAAGAGGATGGAAAGATGCTATCTGCCATTGGAGTGCATTTTGCCACCCCACAACAATCCTTTACTATGATTAAGAATGGGGCAAGCACCTGTTATTTCATAAAGTGCAGCAGTCTTTCCAGGACACTCTTGGTGAAGATTCCCTGTGGCAGAAGGGGTAAGTATAATGGGTGATGCCCACATGGCAGTAGTAGTCCACAAAACTAGGGCTCCCATAGGTCTTTTCTGGGAGGCCCTTTCAGTGCACTGAAGGGTTGCCCAATTTGTCCTATTCTGGAGGCATTTAGGGGGGAGGTCACTTAGCTATCCACCCAAAAGCTTGGAAGGCCATCCCATTAGACACATGGGTGTTGAGAGTCGTGTCCAGAGGTTATGCAGTTCCTTCTTTGTTTACCCCAAACTTTGGCATGCTGAGAACTGGTTTTCTCTGGATGAGCATGGCTAATGCAGCAGAAAAATTTAGGCTATCCTATCAATGAAAGAACATTTCTGCATGCTGAGAACTTCTTTTCTGTGGATTGAAATAAGGATACAAATAAAGAAGGCTTCAGTACAGGAAAATAATGTTTTTATTAAGGACAAAGTTTTTAAAACTATAAAATTGGTTGTAAGAGTTTTTTATGATGAACTTGTTTGTAATCTGAGTCACCTGAGAAATTGCAGTTGCCTGACTGCGATCTGTGTTATAAAAATGTTTTTAATCTTACAGTAGTGCTCGGTCAGCTTGTTTCAATAAATCTGTCAGCTGTTTACAAATATACATTTGTACAGTTTGTGTAGTTGCTGTTAATTCAATTTAACATGGAGGTTATACAGTTCCCTTTTTGTTTACCCCAAAGGTCTTCAAAAAATCTCTCTTGGATTTACCACTGCACCAAAGAAGGAAAGCAGCAGTCAAAATCCAGATCCTGCTGGTCAACAGTCATCCAGCAGTAGACCAGTGAGAATCCAAGATCTATTCCAGATTCTTTTTGTTACCAAAGAAAAAACAAGGACCTCAGACCACTTCTGGATCTTGGCAAGCTGAATAGTTTTGTGAAATGGACCAAATTCCAGATAGTTATGTGGTGGTACATTCTATGTCTTCCGAGGAAGGGTGACAGGATGTGCTTGGTAGATCTCAAGGATGCCTGCCATCACATAAAGATTGCAAGGCACTCCAGGAGATGACTGAGCTTTTGGCTGGGGGCTAGTCATTACCAGTTTTGATATCTGTCCTTCGGTCTCATAACAGCTTATCACAGCTACCCAGGTGTTCACCAAACACATGGTTGTAGTGGAAGCCTGCCTCAGGTTGCAAGGATTCCAGGTCTTCCCTTAACTGGATGGTTCATGCATGAAGACCTCTTTAATAAAACTCGAGATCCCTTACTTCAGCCGTGTCTGTCCTTGGGCATAACAATGAATTACGAAAATTCCATTTGGATGCAGTCGCTCAAAAAGTAGAGTTACAGCTGTCAAGACAGACTTCCCTTCACTTAAAGGTTTCTCACATTCTTCAGTACTCCATCTGCGTGAGCATATGGTAGCTTCTCTTTGACTCATTCCTTTACCAGGATTCCACATGAGAGTTTTACAATGGACTCTAGCAGTTCAGTGTCTTACCTAACACTTCCTGTGGACTTCACTGTGGCACTGACAAACATCTGTCACTGTGTCATGTGGTGGTGGTTGGAGTCTCCACTGGTCATTGCAGGGCAACCTTTTGTTCTTCCCTATACCCAGGCCACATTCTCAATGGATGCTAGCCTTCTGGGTTTGGGGGTGCATTTTGAGAGGAAGACTAAGGGACCTGGTCAATGTACGAGCCCATTCTTCACATCAGTGTCTTGGAGATGAGGGTAGTCCTCCTAGTGATGCAGGTTTTTCAGGACCTTCTCCCCAAAGGTGTGATTGCCATCCAACTGGACACCACATCAGTGGTTTGGTATCTGAACAAGCAAGGAAGAACTTCGTCCTATCCCAGTGTCAAGAGCCCATGAGGGTTTGACAGTGGGCGATGCTCTATCAGTGGTTTCTGATTGCATTGCACATCCTGTGGGAATTGAGCATGAATATCCTTCTGCTGCATGAGTGGTCCCTGGATCCAGATGTACTGTCCCAGATTTTAGGGTCTATATTATGATATTGCACGCTCAGAAGAGCGAACGACACATAATCGACCCCATGTAAGCGAAAGCTTACAATGTCGAACCCTCAGAACAGTGATTTTTTTTCCAAGGGAAAAAAAATCGCTGTTCAAAAGAAAAAAAATCTGTAAAACATTACATAATGTGTCTAGGGGGTGAAGTTCCCCACACCCCCCCTACTTAAATATACCAACTCCGAGATCGCACTACAGTGCAGAAAAGGCAGAGTAGCAAAACTGACCAAATGAATTCTTTCCCAGGGAAAGAATTCGCTGAAAAGCCGGTTCACTATTTTGCCTTTTCACGCTTTTCAGTTCGACAAAGACGCCTTCGACAGTCTGTGACAGTGTAATAGGGAGCCCAGATTTTCAGCTACTGCCACACTCCCTGCTGTGCTCCTTTGGTTTCACCATCCAAGTGTAACAGCTTTTATGCCCTGATCCTTTCTGAGGGACAGTCATAAAGGGGACACTCTTCTACATGACTGGCACCCCAAATCTCCTGTAAGCTTATGCCCCGATGTCCTTGGTAATCATGTTTCTTTAGAAGGCCCTCTGTTGCAGAGTGATTGTAATCCTCATTGCCCCATTCTAGTCTCGGCAAGTCTGGTTTCCTTTTTTGACCCCACCTGCTGTATCCACCATGGGTGCTGGATCTAGATCTGGTTCTGGGTCTAATTTCTCATCCTTTCGGATTACAGTTCCAAACCTTCACTCCCTCTGATTAACCCCATGTTTTCTCCAATTCCATTGATAGCCAGGAATCCCAAACTCTGAGTTCTTTATATCCTTTTGTTATCCCAAAAACCTTCCACTAGGAAGGTTTATGCTAGTAAATGGAAACTTTTTTTCCTATGTGGGCTGTTTTCAAAGGCTTGTACCCTTTTTCAGTACCTTTGGATACCATTCCGCACTTCTTAGCTGGTCTTTTTCATTCTGGTCTTACTTGTTCCACCATAAAAGTACAACTGGATGCCATTTCTAACTTTCAGTATTGCAGAGATAATACTCTGGTGGTTCTTCAAAAACTTCTTGAGGGGCACCTTTTTGTTAGGCCCACCTGTTTTGGATCCAGTGCCTCCCGGGGATCTTCTTCTGATCCTGCAAGTTCTTGTTAGAGCTCCCTTTGAACCTTTAGCCAACTAACCCATAGGTATTGCCATTTTTTGGTGATGCACCTAAATTTGTCTTTAAAACAGGAAGGAGTTTGAAAAACATAGAAAACCCTAAAGGTTCATAGGTAGGTACTAGGCTGTCGGCCCTAGGGCCTATACAAGCCCAGCCAAAAAGGTACCCTGGCTTTTGCCACCCAAGAAAACTATTTTCCTGTGCCACTGTCGAGCAGAGCCACAGAAGTGATCCCCGGGGTGAATTTCCTATTTCCCATCCAATCATCAAGATTTTTCTTGAGTACTAATGAGGAGCTTTTTTGATATAGATAGGTAGTTTATTCCAGAGTATGGGACGTCTCTGGGACAGGAATGTATCCCTCCGGCATGTTCTGTTTATTGTAGTGACAAGGTTTAGGTCTTTAGAGGGATTGGGACTTCTTTAAGTGGAGCATGTCCAACAACTCTGGGTTTGACCTAGCTGTGTATGCTAGGCAGAGATCACCTCTGAGTAGGCGATGTGCGACAGAGTAAAGCTGGAGTTTTTTTAGATGGTCTGCGTTTTTTCACGCTTTTCAGTTCAACAAAGACGCATTCGACAACCTGCATATGCGACAGCATAATAGGGAGCCCAGATTTTAGCTACTGCCACACTCCCTGCTGTGATCCTTTGGTTTCGCCATCCAAGTGTAACAGCTTTTATGGATCTTAGGATCTTTTAAGGCATACATGAACTGGCACAAAGAGATGTGGTGCATGTAATCAGTGGTTTTAGGTCAAGGTAGAGACCCCCCTACAAAAATCTCTTTAGGTGATGGAAATTGTAAATCTAAAGGGGTGGTTTAGCTCACTATTTGTGATGGTTGTGGGAATTTCTATATAGGTAAAACTGAAAGACATTTAAGAAAGAATCTACAAGCATTTGTATGCTATTGACAAAAGAAACACCAACAGTGCACTGTTCAAGCATACTTTATTATGCCCTACCTACACTAGGATTTCATTTTGGAAACTATTCCTTGCTCTCCCAGGGGTGGTGCATGAGAAACCGAATTAGAGAGGAAAGGAGTAATATGGCAGCTAAGACTTAATGCTGCAACACTCCCTGGTTTAAATGAATACACATCTATTATCCCAATTCTAAAAAACAGAGCAGCAAAACATTAATGCTAATTAGCTCTGTACACTCCCTAGCCTTTTACAAGGCATGTATTTAAGCCCATTTCCACACTTTATATTTTAGCACTTTTTAGCCTTACAATAAGCCTTGAATAATAAAACATATATATGTATTCACACAATTTTCTCTATAGTTTTTTAATATGAATTATACACACCAAGTTATTTTTGTATGAATTTTAGTACAAAGATTTTTTGATGTATTAAAATAATTTAATTTTGTATATTTCTTTAATTTCTACTGCTTAATTGATTGTGAGTGATGACTGGTCATTCTGTAACTTATTTTAATATTTAGTGGAGTTTCTAACTTGTAAGCAGCGATTCTGAAGAAGTCCCAGTGTTTGTGATGAAAGTGCTAAACCCTATTTATGTTTTTAGTTTTTAATATAAGTGATTGTTGAACTAAGACTGGAGTCCATGGTATTATTTACAAAGTTTCTAAGATGCTGCTAAGTGTTGGTAAACCTGCAACTTCCTTACTAGTCTGCACGGTTTCTGAAGTCACCATTTAGCATTGCTAAACCAACCTAGTTACTAAAGAACATTCTACAACTGTGTTTGAGACTGTCCTAGTACTTAAGCCTAATTGTATGTCCTTTTTAAAATGAAAATAGTATGTCACATCATTTGACCTGGACTGAAAGTTGGTTTTAGAAAAGGGTTAGTCACTGGCATGATGAATCTGCCTCTCCACTGTGATTTATTTGCTGAAGCAGATTCAGATCTCTTCACTGGACGGTTTGATTTGTGGAGATAACAGGTTTTGCATTACCAGATCCCTAATGGCCAGAAATCGACATCAACCCTGAAGAAGTCTCTAGGATACCTAATACAGGCGCTGAGCCTCCAGCCTCTTCCTGGTAACTCAGGTCTTCCAAGCCTGTGATATTTTTTATTAGGGTCCTCTGAGGTCTGTCCATCTGCCTATCATGTATAGTAAAATATATACCAAAAGGGGCATTGTATTCTATGACAGACCTAAGCACTAAGGAATATAAAGGGTTAAGGGTTTCTTTGCATCTAGAGGACATGCACTTAACAATTGGCTGTGCCAGATAGAATAATTTCCTTACTACTGTTAAAACTTAAAGATCAAAAGAGAGGGAATTATCCACCCAAGCTTTAGGTTCCCTCACATCATCTTCACTTTGGAGTTGGGTGTTGTCTATACTACATGCTAAGTTGAGAGGTTGTTTACCAAATGTGACAATTTTTAGCATTTAGTTTTAGACCATTTTCTCTGCACCAATTATTAACATGTGTAATTTCAAGTTGTAGCTTCTGCATGTCAGAAGGGGATTTGGGGATGACACTCAGTTTGCAATCATCTGCACACTTGATTTGGAAATCAGAGAAGTATATGCCAAATAGTAGAGGTCCTACTACAGATGCCCAAGGTATTCCTGTGGTTATCTTAAAGCTCTGTGGGTTCTGTACCTCAGCCAAATTGTTGTCTGCCTAACAAAGATCACTTAAAACAGTTTTTATACACAACTGTTGCCTGCATAATCCATTAAGTTGCACGTGGGCTTTCTCTTTAGTAACTTCCACGTCTGTAAAATCTTAGAATGTATAAATATAACTACAGTTTTTCTGCTAAGGTAAATAGAAGTGTAACTACTCTGTGTTTAACTGGAACATGTGAAAGTGCTCAATCTCGCCGTTTGTTATTACACACGGGTTCGGAACCGATCATCGGCTCCGAGTCGGCTGCATTGCAAAGCTCTGCATCTTAGAGAAGCTCGAGACCAGATTATATCCCATAATCCTCCCTGCTATTCCTCAGATCTAGTTTGCCGCTGCAACAGATCGGTCGAGGAGAGCTCGGGCTAGCGAACAATTTAGTTTATCTTTCAGATAAGCAAAATTTCTTGAAAATCTTTAGCATAGTTTATCTTTAGCCTTAGTAGATAGTATAGAGTGTGTGTGTTTTTCTTGATTTATATTATATATATAGATATATATATACTTAGTTACTTAGGTTTGGGCTTCGGCCTTCTAGTTTTCTGACTTGTACTAGTAGTGTTATTATAGCTTGTTGTATATTTCATATTACATATAGTTATTGTTGGTAGTATTTTTTTTTCTATCCTAATATTTTTCACTGTTTTTTTCAGTGTTGAGTTTGACTGTACAGTGTTGGAGAAAGCCAAATCCGGCTTTAAGAGATGTCAGTGTGGACAGAAAATGTCCATCACTGACAATCACACTTCCTGCGTCTACTGCCTTGGCCCTCTCCATTTGCAGGAGGTTTGCTCCATCTGTCATTCCTTTAGCGGGAGGGTCATGACAGAGAGACGCAGGAAGCTTATTGACAGGGGTTTACTTAAACCTGACTTTCAGGAGGCCTTGGAGAAGTCCGACCAGGCTTCTAAGTCTTCAAAGGGGTCGAAGATGTCTGAGCCCATGTCATCGGCTACGAGCTCATCTTCAAAGATTCGTTCACCGGTTTCACAGACCTCAGGGCCGAGCATCAAATGGTTATCTTTCACCGAGCCCCAGGTCTTGGAACCGGTGTCGGAGCTACCTCCGCCGTCGATTCTTCGGTCGGTGCCGTCTTCGGCCCCTTCGAGACGGTCTTCCAGACCATTATTCGATACTGATGTGGATCCTGTCGTGCAGAAACTAATGGAAAACACGGCCCTTTCCAAGTTTATTGCGGGTGTCGAAACTAGAAGCCCTCCCCGTGTCTCCAACAGGTCCTCCTTCGAGACTCGTCCAGTCTTCGGAGCCGGGAGAGGACGATCCGATGCTAGTGGAGCCCTCGGTGCCGAACCAGTCTTTTGCACGATCGGCACCATTGACTTCGACTCCTTCGGAGCCCGTAGGGGAGTCGCGGAGCCGACGATCTTTCCTTGGTTCCGGGACCGAGTCGTGCACTTTCGGTGCCGACTCTCCCTCTCGGGGCCTCGGCGCAGATTGGTTCGGCTCCGTCCTCGGGGTTGGAGCCCACGGTTCCGGTGTCGGTGATGCTTCCACGTTCTTCGGAACCGGAGGAGTCCTCGGCCTGGGGCACGAGGGCTTTTGACCTTATGAGGAAGGTATTGTCTGCTTGGACAACTACTTCATCGGAGGCGTCTTCTCCTTTCTCCTAAAGGGCCACTTTCTGTTTCTGCTCCCACGATTCACCCTAAGCGTAGAGCCCCATTGCCTCAGCCAGCCCCAAAGGGTGATCCCTGTTCCTCGGAGGCTTCACCAGAAGCCCCCTCTGATGAGGTTCCGAGGAAGAGATTGTGCAAGAGGAGGCACATTGAATCCCCACAGGAATCTCTAACGTCTGACACCGATTTGGATGAGGCAGAGGGGTCCCCACGATCCTCCTCTGAGGATGTGTCATTTGCAGAAATCCTGGAGACCTTGAAACAGAGGGGTGATTGGCAGTCCCTAGCCCCCACTGAGGACGAGTCGGTGTTACTGAAGGCTTTTGGGGCTCAGCCTTCTACCTCCTGGGTGACCCTGCCCTTCGATGAATTGATGGACTTAATCGCGCGCAGGGCATGGGAAACACCGGACACAGTGGAACCTGTCCCCCGAAAACCAAACAAATTTATCACGGCCCCCCAGGACAAGGCCTATCTCACTAAAGGAGTCCCGGTCGATGCTATCGTGGTGGTGGCAGCCATGAAGAAGGAAATGTCTGAGTCTTCCTCTTCTGTTCATCCTCCTAATAAGGATTCTAGGACTATGGACAGGTATGGGAAGCGCGTTTTTAGTTCAGCGACTTTTTCCATGCGTTCGCTGAACTATTTGACACATTTTACACGTCTACAGAGGGATCTCATTAAGGAACTGGGAGATACCCTCCAGGGTAACACAGATGCTGCTGTCTCAGATAAGGTGACAGCAAAACTCAACACCCTTACTTCAATAGTAAACTCGTCCATGAGGCTCATCTCGTATGCGGCCGAAGGATCGAATAGAGCTGCAGCTTCAGCGATTGCTCTCCGTAGACAATCCTGGATGCGGCTGTGCTCCTTTGCGGAAGCCTTCAAGTCTTCCTTTGCTAACGCCCCCTTTGATGGTGCCACACTCTTTGGGCCCAAAGTAAAGGAGACTTTAACTCTGTGTGAGCAAGAGGGGAAGACCCTGTCTGCTGTTGGGGTCCGTTTTTCCTCTCCATCTAGGCCGTACCCCAAAGGGCAACGAGGTGGAAAAATGTGGTTCCGTAAGACTCTGGGATCTTTCCAAGCCACACAGGGTGATACCCCCTCCAGAGGCAGAGTAGGGGGAAGAAATGGAAGACGCCGCCCCGGCGGCAGAGGGGGTCCGCAAAATCAGGGCGACAGGGATACAGTTTCTGGGAAGCCCTTCCAGCACTCCTGAATGGAGGCCCGACTGTCCTACTCTGGAGGCGGTCGAGGGTAGCTTGGCTTTATACCCACAGGCCTGGCTAAATCTTACTTCAGACTCTTGGGTAAAAAGCATAGTAACCAGAGGATGCATAATTCCCTTTATGTCCACACCACCTCAACAAAAGAGACTTCCAGATGTGCCACCCCATCTGCAAGGTCCAGCAGCTGTAGAAATTTCAAAGCTGCTCGAAAAAAGAGTCATCCAGCCAGTCCCGGCGGACCAAAGAGGATCCGGAACTTACTCAAGGTTCTTTTTAGTTCCAAAGAAGACAGGGGACTGGAGACCGATTTTGGATCTCAGCAATCTCAACACCTTCGTAAGGAAGGAAAAGTTCTGGATGGTCACGCTACAGTCGATCCTTCCCTTCTTACAGAAGGACAATTGGATGTGCGCAATAGATCTCAAGGACGCGTACTACCACATCAAAATGGCCAGGCCGTCCAGAGATCACCTGCGCTTCCAGCTGGGAGCCAGTCATTTTCAATTTCGAGCTCTGCCCTTTGGACTCGCCTCAGCCCCCAGGGTGTTCACCAAATGCATGGCAATAGTGGCGACTCACTTGAGACGACAAGGATTCCGGGTGTTTCCGTATTTGGATGACTAGCTCCTCACCGCCACCACCAGGCATCGTCTTGTTCAAGCCACAGGCTACATAGTCGACCTTTGTTCCCACTTAGGAATTTCAATCAATTTCGAAAAATCTGCCTTATCGCCCTCACAGCGTATCTCATTCATCGGAGCAGACCTAGATACACGGTTAACACTGTTGAAGCTTCCTCCACTAAGGGCGTCAGCCCTCAAAGAACAGGTTCTTCTTCTTCTTCAGAACAGGAAAGCCGCAGCCAGGCTAGTGTTAAAAGTTCTGAGACTAATGGCAGCATCTCAGATCGCAGTTCCCATGGGGAGATTGCACATGAGGGTCCTCCAATGGCTGTTTTTCGCACAATGGTCGTTCCAACAGCTACCCTTATCGCACGAGATGCTAATAACAAACTCCTGCAAACGAGATCTTTCATGGTGGGTAAACAGTCAGGATCTCACAATGGGTCGTCCATTTGTCCTACCCAGCCCGACGGCCACAATAACCACGGACGCTTCTCTGATAGGGTGGGAGGGACTTTTTCAGGGAAGAACAGTCCAAGGGGAATGGTCCAACATAGAGTACAATCTGCACATAAATGTTCTGGAGTTGAGGGCAGTGTTCCTAGCGTTGCAACACTTCCTAGCTCTCTTACCTCTGGGAACAGTGGCAGTTCAGACGGACAACATGTCTGTGATCTGGTACATAAACAAGCAAGGGGGAACCAAGTCTTACCCATTATGCAGAGAGGCCATGAGAATTTGGCAATGGGCAGAGTCCACGGGTCGCTTTCTACTGGCAACGCATATCCCGGGGTCATCCGTCATTGTGGACAGGTTGAGCAGAGCCATCCTGTTATCTCACGAGTGGTCCCTCAATCCACAGGTGGCGGAAAGGATCTTCCGCAGATGGGGCCAGCCTTGCTGCGATCTGTTTGCATCCCCGTTGAATGCCAAATGCAGTAGCTACTTTGCCCTTCTGCCCCCTCCGGGGGAGGTTCCCAGGGACACACTGGTGCACGATTGGCCCCCAGGTCTCCTGTATGCATTCCCTCCTACCCCGTTGATTCCCAAATTTCTACAGAAAGCCAGGAACCTGGAAAGGACAATAATTCTCAGCGCCATTCTGGCTTCGGCAGATATGGTTTCCCTTTCTTCGAGCCCATCAAAAGGAAGAACCTTGAATTCTGGACCCAGTACCAGATCTATTGACTCATTCGTCGGGAGTTCCTCACCCATCTCTCCAATCCCTAAAACTGACAGCTTGGCTGCTCTGCTTCCCTCTCTAGCCAGGTCAGATCTTCTTTCGCCTGCGGTTCAATACATTCTGGTGGCCTCTCATAAAGCCTCCACCACAAAGCTTTACAGAAGCAAATGGAAACACTTCGTATGTTGGGCGTCTAGCCAACACATAGATCCCTTGGTAGCTCCACTACACAAAGTTCTGGAATTTTTATCAATTCTCTTTCAAGAAGGGGCCTCAACTTCCACCTTGAGAGTACAGTTGGTGGCTATATCTAACTTTCATATTGGTGAGGGGGGCTCTTCTATTATGTCTCACAGGCTTTGCAAGGCTTTTATGAAAGGAACCTTCCACCTTCGTCCACCCATTCGGGAGCCCTTTTTCCCATGGAATTTGAACTTGTTATTGTCACAACTGATGTTACCTCCCTTTGAACCGGCTTCATCCTGCCTACTAAAGTTTTTATCGTGGAAGACACTATTTCTCGTGCCTGTCACTTTGGCTCGAAGAGCATCAGAGATACAAGCGGTGTCAGTCAGACCACCGTACTTGATCTTTCACCCAAATAGTCTCTTTGCGCACAAACCCGTCATTCCTCCCCAAGGTATGTTCTGTCCTAAATATCAACCAATCCATAGAGCTCCCCACGTTTTTCAAGAATCATACAAACAAATTGGAGTATATGCTGCACAAGCTGGATGTTCATAGGCAGCTAAGATTTTACCTGGACAGGACTAAAGATCACAGAAAGTCAGATCAGCTGTTTGTCTCGTTTGCAGACAACAAAAAGGGTATGGCAGTCACGAAACGTACCTTATCTAAATGGCTTTCCGATTGTATAGCATTTGTGTACTCTATTAAGAATCAGTCATTACCTTTCAAGCCTAAGGCTCATTCTACCAGGTCCGTGTCCACTTCTTTGGCTCACACAGCTCGCTTACCTTTGGACACGATTTGTGCAGCGGCTACCTGGGCTAAGCCTCATACATTTATCACTCATTATAAGGTTGACAGGACCTCCAAGGACAAGGACATCCTTTGGTTCCACTGTGCTCAGGGACGTTCTTCCATGAGTCACCCAGGATGATGGAGCTAGGGACGCTACCAGTGTGTAAGAACAAGCGGCGAGATTTAACACTTTCACATAAAGAAGTTATGTACTTACCATAACGTTCCATGTGATGTGTTCATCTCGCCTTTGTTCTTTCACTCCCCCCCCCACCTTTTCACATGTTATGGAAGAACAGGTAAGACTAGAGTCTGGTCGGGATTTCTCTTACTTCTTCTAGGGTTCATTGGTCTGTGTCCTCATTAGGATATGGTTCACCACCCATATGAATTGCTTATTATAGTCAGAGGATATTCATGGATATCCATGTGAATGTGTATATCTTGCACCGAGGTGAGGGTTAGAGATCCGTTTCTTGCAAACTAGATCTGAGGAATAGCAGGGAGGATTATGGGATATAATCTGGTCTCTAGCTTCTCTAAGATGCAGAGCTTTGCAATGAGGCCGACTCGGAGCTGATTATCGGCTCCGAACCCGTGTGTAAGAACAAAGGCGAGATGAACACATCACATGGAACGTTATGGTAAGTACTTAACTTCTTTTTAGTGTAATACAATCTAAGCACATTGAGCTTTTCTACCCAGACCTCCACTGGAAATGGTATTACCCAGTCAAACTTTCCCAGTAAACAAAGATAAGTAAATAAATAATAAATAAATAATATGGCAAGTGTGTTAATTATGGTACCAAGGTCAGGTAACAAATGATTTGGCAAGGTGAAGACATGCTGTATGGACAGCATAACTGCTGTCCTCTGTTTGCAGTACTCTCAAAGAAACAAACTAGATTATTTAGACAGTATCTACCCTTTAAAGTAGCCAAACTGCTGGGGGTCAAGTCTTAAAAGATTTTTACAACTGTAGTTTCAGGTCGGTTATGATCCATTCACTTTACTGATTTAGACGTAAATCAATTTTGTTTTGTGAAGGATAGGTCCTGTCTCCTGAACCCAGTAAACTTCTTTGAAAAGGCTGCAGAGGTTGTGGACAGTGGTTGTACTGTACACACAGGTTCATAGCTGTGTACTAGGCTAATGACCCTGGAGCCTTTACAAACCTAGCCCATAGGATTACCCTGACATCGTGCCACCCGACATTAGTTCCCAGTCCCTCTGTCGAGTAGAGCCACTGGAGCCGATCCCTGGGGTGAATTTTATATTTCCCAGCCACTCATCAAGGTTTTTCTTGAAGAGGGCCAGTGAGGTGCTCTGTTTGACATGTTTGTTTGTGTCTTTCGGCTTTTCCCGGTTAGGGGTCGCCACAGCGGAACTCTGGTCCGCTAATGATTGGCAGTAGATTTCTTATGTGCCGAGTTTGCCAGCCCTGACGCACAACCTTCAACGAAGGTACGCCCATTCACGCATGTCTCGACACAGAAGACACTCTAGCTGAGAATCGAATGGCACAACGTCTTGCTGTGAGGCGACAATGTTACCGCAGCACCACCACCGCAGTTGACATGTATGGGAAGTCTATTCCTTAGCAAAGGCAATCTCTGGGTTATGAATCTGTCCCTTCAGCACGTTCTGTTGATTGTGGTAATGAGGTTGAGGTCACTGGAGTGTGTAGTGCGGAGGGATTGGGATTTCTTTAGATGTAGCATTTCTAACAGAGCTGGATCAGACATGGCTTTGTATGTCAAGCAGAGGTCGCCTCTAAGTAGGCGATATGAGACAGAGAATAGTTGGAGATTTTTGAGTCTGTCCATATAGGAAAAGTGTTTAAGGCCTAGGATCCTCTTTGTGATGTACTTTTGCGGCCTTTCCCATTGTTGCAGGTGTCTAGTGAGGTACATGCCAAATGGGGCATTGTACTCGATGTTTGGCCGAATGAGGGAAGAGTAGAGGGAGACTAAGACCTCTTTCTTCCTGGATGCAAACCCCTTAGTAATGAGATGTGCCACATAGAAGGACCTTCTGACCACAGTGGCAATCTGGTGGTCAAAAGAGAGGCTGCTGTCAACCTGTGTTTCCAGATCTCTTATAACACCTCCTGTGTTCAGTGGACTACCATCGATGTGGTAATTCATGGGAACCAGGTTTTTCCCAAAGGGAATGACACATTTTTTGGCATTGAGCTTAAGGCCATGGTTCTGACACTAGACATTGGTCTCAGTGAGGCCTTTCTGTAGGAAGTCAACATCACTTGGGGAGTTGTTAATAGCTCCCAACTTGCAATCGTCTGCGAACTTTGTCAGCCAGAGACCCTTTGTGTTGTTCTGGACTTCAGAGAAGTAGAGACTGAACCCTGTGGGACTCCACTCGTGACTGGTCGGCAGTCTGACTTGGAGTCCGCTACTTTCACACTGTGAGTTCTATCTGTGAGCCAGTTTGCAACCCACTTAGTGATATAGGGGTTGATACCTAGCTTTGTGAGTTTTTCTATGATTCCTGAATGGGGAATGGTATCAAACACCTTGGCCAGATCAAGGTAGGCTGTATGAACCACCTTGCCTTCATCCACAGCTCTGGTAACTGGCTCAAAGAAGTCAACCAAGTGGAGCAGGCATGATCCACCCATCACAAAACCAAACTGTGTGGGATCCAGAGTTTGGAGATTCCCTAGATCCTTGTTTATTAGGTCCATGATCATGCGTTCCATAGCTTTGCTTATCAGACTCGTCAGGCTAATGGGGCGGTAGATCCCAGCGTCTGTAGTCACTCCTGTTTTGTGGAGAGGGATGACTGTAGCAGTGTGTCATTCAGTAGGGACAAAGCCTGAGGTGAGGCTGTGATTGAACAGGCCACACAGGTGAGGTGCCAGTTCACTCTCTAGTTCATGTAGAACACAGCCAGAGATATTGTCAGGTCCCATGGAAGCTGTGTTTTTGGCCTTGGACAGTGCTGATGTTCATCGTGTTACACGGCTGCAGTCATTACACTTGGGTTATCCTGCTGTCAGGCGGTTCCCCAGTCGGCCTGAGTTCCAAAGTCTTGGTCCGGCGTCAGTTGCTGTCGCCTCCTCCCTGACGTCAGTGCGACAGAGGTATATAAGATGCAGCCGACGCCATTTTCTTCAGTCTTTCTTGCCGCGCGGTGTCCAAAGCAAAAGCAGTTCACAAGTGCCGGTCGGCTAACTCCTGAGATTTTCATTTCCGAATCCAGAACCGAAGTTTTCTACAAAGCTAAGTACCCCATTGGGGAAACTTTTTCTTGCCTCAGACCGATGTCCGTAAAAGTTAATAACTGTATTTCTTGTGAGAAGCAAATACCTCATAAGGATTTCCATTTTTATTGTATCCCATGCCTAGGCCCAGACCACAACGCCACTGGTTGTCGGTTTTGTGCTAGTTTAACAAGTGCACTATTAAACGTCGGTTTGATTTTGCCTGACATTACTTTGGCAGAAAATTTAATTATACCATGCCATCGGAACTTCAGACGACCGCAATCCATAAAAAGCACAAAGACAGGCATCCGAGGCCCAAAACTGACGACGAAGCCTCTTCTAGGCCAGTCGCCGGTTCTCCGGTTTTCAGCGAGGCGCATTCGCAGCCCCCGATGACCACTTCTGCAGAACCACAGGTGGCCACTGGCTCCCTAGTGGAGATGGCTGGGCCATCGGACTCCCAAGTTTTACAGACTACCAAAACCGATCCTGCAGACGGGTCCGGAGTACATGAGCAAACCCGCAGCTTTAGAGGGTGTCTTCAGACCTACTCAGCTAAGCATTAAACCCTTTGCTAAGTCTAAACCACCTTTAAAAACAAAAAAACAAGTACAGTCTCCTGGACGGGCCTCCATGCCTAAGAAACAAATGCTCAAAATGGCCGAAGACCTGATCACTCTGATCAGGGGGTCCCATCCCCTTCCTGATAAAAGGCCCAGACAGGATGCAGACTATGACTCTTCCGACCAGGTGTCCATTTCCTCAGATTCTTCCTCCGACCTTGGTTCTTCTTTCCCCCCTTATGAGGATTCTGATGCTGAGGAATCCATTCCATCAGCCTTACTAATTTTCCTCATATCTGTTGGATATGGCGAGATCCATGCATTTGTGTACATGTTTGTACAGTGCATTGGTATATGATTCAGCAGTCATGCAACTATTTTCCATTTGCATGGGTGCCATGAAGTTAGCCACCTCTGTTTTTAGGAGCCCAAAGTTACCTTTGGATAAGTTTTTCATGGTGGTTACCTTTGTGGGGGGAGGGGATGTGGATTTCCAGAGTGATTAGTCGGTGGTATGATCTAACCAGGGAGGAGTTAACTATTGGTGTAGAGCAATGGTCGCCCATGTTAGTAATGGCCAGGTGAAAGATGTTGCTACCTCTAGTGGGGGTAAAAATGAACTGGTCCAGGGCATTTGAATTAATTAATTCCAGGAAACATTGGGCAAGTGTTTTGGTACATTAGTAGTTTTACCAGTTAATGGAGGGGTAGTTAAAGTTGCCCAGTATGAGAGTGTTAGGTTGGACCCTAATATTCTCCAATGTGGTTAGGAATGTGGAGTGCAAGTCTTGGGACATTGTTGGGGATCTATAGCAGGCTATGACATGAATCGCTGTCTTACCCAATGTTAGTTGTACCTGAACTATCTTTAATGCGTTATGTTGGGCTACCAGTCTGGAGGAGTGCACATCCTTTATAAATATGGAAACACCACCGCCTTTGGAACTTCGGTCCAAGTTCTGGGGCCGAAAGGTGTGGAATGAATTATAGCTTGGTAGTGCAGGGGTGCTTTCTGTTGCCTTGAACCAGGTCTCTGTTACAGTACAAATGTCGATGTTCTCCATTTTAAGGAGTGCTTCGAGCAAGTGCATTTTCAGATTTAGACTTCTAGTGTTGAGCAGCATAACCCTCAGACTGCATTTGTTTGTAGTTGCTATGGTGGCAATTTGGTCTTTGGAACACTGCCTAAAAAAGGCACTATAGGGGTGGCAAGAGCCTTGGCCAGTATCCGGAAGCCCAGGGGTGACAGATGCAGGCCATCTCTGGCAAAGCATTGAGGTCTATTAATCATGTCATCCCAGGCAGACATGCTGGATCCCCTTAGAATGACACCAGAAACTTAGCCAGTTGTTGAAATCGATCATTTTTTGCTTGTACTGTGGTATCATTCTGGGTGATGGTAGGATGCTGCTCAGGGCTAGGGTCATACCCGCTTGGGCTACATAATCCGAGAGCTCCTCCATGTCCCTTTTCGTGTAGCCGAAGGAGGTACATCTCGGGTCATTCACACCCACATGTACAATGACTGAGTCATATTTGTACCTGTTGTTGAGGGACCTGAGTGCGTGTGTTGTGGCAGATCCTGTCAGCTGACTGTTGCTTTCTCCTTATTCAGCCTAGTGAGTGGGGCAACAATGTGCCTCACTATCGAGTCACCTATGACTAGTGTGTTGGGCATGCTGTTCTTTCTTGGGGGCTTTGGTTGAGTGGCACACTGTTTAGGAGACTTATGTGTCTCATCATTAGTGTTGTGGTGGTCGAGTGCATTTCTGCCTTGGAGGTCTCTGCTGTTTGGGTAGATTTTTATTGAGAGCCTCTGAATAGGTGGGTGTGTGGTTTGTGTTTTTATGTGAAGGCAGTGCTGGTGTGTGTTCTGGAGGGCTATGTGTTCCTTGTGGTGTGGTGCAGGTGTTGACCTTCTCCTCTTGACCCGCTATTCCGGTCTTGGCTGGAGAGCGCGTGGCTTCCAATTTGGATATGTAAGTGCATCTTTCGCAAGTCTGAGCGTTGGGAGGTAAGAGGAGAGGGTTGTCAGTGTACATGAGGCAGTTGCTACATTGCCTCAGGATGCCCAAGTTCTCCAGGTTAATAGGAGAAAGTACAGGGAACTGACCTTTAGACATGCCTGGATGGGTGGGTATTAATAATATGTACTGGAGCTGTTTCCTTGTAGAACATTTAGTGCTGGTAACACTTTTGTGTGCTACAATAATTGCTACAAGAAGTCTGGTAAAGTGCCAGACTGATAAACTAGTAAAAGTGCAGGAGAGGAGAGAACTAGCAGGTATAAGGGAAAAATTGAAGATCAGACTTTGGCACCGCTCAAAAGCTACAAACAATCCTGGATACAGCAAATCTGTATCTGAACTAGACTAGTTACAGGAAAGGTGAGAAACAAGCACAAACGCGGGCTTATAAACCAAAAAATTGAGAGAGATGGAAAAACTGCCCAAACGGACAATCAATAAAGTACAATTTCTGCACCAAAAAACACTCCTGTAGTGCTTACCACTCCTACTGATAAGCTAGAAGGCTTTCCTCCAACATAGAAAGGGTTGGGGGCTCAGAAGCTTACCGACAGTCCTGGATACACCAAATCTGTATCTAGACTGGACTAAGTTACAGGAAAGGCAGGAAACAAACGTAATTTTTTTTTTTTAACACTAGAACAGCCCTAAAAACAATTCAAGTGCAGTGCAAACTAGCACACTTGAGTGTGTAGCAATATTAAAGCAAATAAAGTTTAAATAAATGCAGTTTATTCAAACTGTATTCTGAGCTGAATTCAATTTTTGTTTTATTCAACTCTGAACAGTTAAAAAGTGCCAAAAATATACTTACCAGCTGAGAAGCACACTCCATCAGAACACAAGGAGAATCTACCAAAGTTTGTTTTTTTAAGTGGAAAGGGAGAAAGGAGAAACAGAAGATAATTCAAGGCTAAGTGGTTTGGCCTTCACAAATGTTCTCCCTGTATTTGGTAGAATGCGCTAATGACACTAGACTGGGATAGAGCTGGGACAGAGCTGAATAGATGGGACTGGTAGGAGTGTCTGAAATCAAATTATGATCTCACTGTACTCGGTTGAGTGAGAAAATGAGATGGACCCAGGAGGAGTGTTCAAACACAGATTTACAGGAGGGGTGGGCATTTCCAAAGCCACCAAGATTAACACCAAAACAAGAACAGAGAGTAAGGCTGGGAAACTAACTGCAGAGATATAGACAGACCACAATATTCGGTGAAACAATTAAACAAACAGAAAAATAAAAGACAGTACTATCTTTAAAACTGCAAGTTTGTACTTAACTTCAGTTTCTAATACAGCGTCTAATACTTTGTTTATCTTAACCTGACAAAGGCGTCTGATACAATCCTCCATGCTGGTATTATTGAAAAATTATTCAAACTTTACACATGTAGAACACAAACCATTACTCCAGTAAAATCAAAAGCTCATACATCGGGTGAACTCTGCTTTCTATTTCCTCATCACACTCCGGTAGTTTCCCCTCACTACCCTTTTCACAAGACTTTCTTATATACTCAACCACCCTTCATTCTTCTCTCCCTCTCACATATAACACTCATTATTTTACTTCTGTTTCCTCTCTCGGTAATTATTTTTCCCACTGATATTTCCTGCTTTATTTTCTCATTTCTTATCTTTCATACTTCACCTCCTCTTTTCCTGTTGTCAGCCTGCGAACCTGCATCTTGGCTGTTTTTTTTTTTGTATACTGTAATGAATATTCCTTTTATTTTTCCACTTTATATTTTACACTCATTTCCTTGTTACCTAGTGTAGTTACTCTTTCATTTCAGTGTTATATTATTAGAAAAATTACATCATATCGCATTGTTTTAAACTTTTACTATACAACATTATACAATAAGTCTTTCTTTTACACTTTGTATGTTGTCTTTCATGAATGTATTTTAACTCTTAAGTGTAATCATTAATTGTGAATTCTATTTGGGTACTGTAGCTTTTTCTCCCTGGGCCTTCACTGAAAAAGGGTCTTTTTAGGTCCTGTCGTACTACCCAGTAAATAAATGCCAATAAATAAATGAAAGTAAACCCATACATTATTCACTGGACTGCAACTTGGAAGTCTGGCAGATCCCATGTTGTGAATTCTGTGTACACCTTCTCTGAACATAAAACTGAGGTATCTCAGGGGTCATTGGTGGGCCCTGTCCCACCTGGCATTTATTTTACAGACATCTAAGCCAATATCCCAAATGTGTAGTTGACCAACTTTGCTGATTACTACAAGTTGATCACTGTTATCAGATCACCAGCACTGTTTCACAATAGCTCCAGCAAGGGTTGGAATATGTACATACATAGTGTGCCAAGAACAGTCTTCAAGCTAAATGCAAACAAGTTCAATGCAGTAGTATTCAGCAAAAAAGCTGCTCCCACCTCAAATGTTATTAATTGTACTCCTTTTCAGACATGGTGATAACAGACTTTGGTACTTATTTGGACAGCACTCATTTGATCATCCTATTTCAACCATGGTCAGGAAAGCTTTCTATCTGGTCAGTAACTCCCAAGTGACTATCTTCAATAACCAAGGAAGTCATACTACCACTGCATGTTTTCTTTATCAGACTCCTAACCGAATATAATACCCCTATGTGCAAATCCGGGCACATCACTCTACTGGAAAGTCCCAAAAATTTCTAAGCAAGAAAATTAAACGCCTTAAATCTGTCAATTCTCATGACAGATTGACAAAACTCTTTTCATGCTCAACAGCCTATTGGATAGTCGCAGCTGCAATTATCCTTGCATTCCAGTCACAAAAGACCTAATCGTATTCAAACTCCTATTTCTACAAGTTGCTCTCACACACGCACACACACACACACACACACACACACACACACACACACACACACACACACACACACACACACACACACGACCTAAATTTACATCAGCTGTTAAGCAAGACTCACTACACGGGTTTCTAACTCCGCATATTCCCAGCCTATGGAATAAGTTACCGCTACAGGTCAAGCAAAGTATTGCTTTGGCTACCTTTAAGACTAGTCTTGATAAATGGATGGGTAGACACAAACTTGCGCTAGGGTCAATCATGTACAACCCTCCTCAAGTTGGAAAGAGAACACTCTCATATGTGCTTTGAAAAGAGAAATGTACAAAAAAGCTAGACTTCTTATGGTGCCCAAGATCACTTGTTCATAATTGTGCACACCCATGGGTAAGTTGGAGAATGTCAAGTCATCTAAAAGTTTGTGCGTTTCAATAAAGGATATTCCATTTTTAACTCAACTATGGACTGCCTACTATTTTCTATTTTATTATTTTGCAGCATGTATTTTATAGCTATTTTACAGTTCGATTTTTATTAAGTGAACAAGTGCATAACAATTTAGGAAGTGAACATCACACCCTCCACCCTGCAAAGTTGATTCTTGTCTTTTTTTAATATATATTTTAGATACAGATACTGTATCATTATTAAAATGGTTTCATATTAGAGTGTGTAATGAAGACCTAGAGGGATACATTACTGGCTAGAGCTTAGGGGACCTGACTTTGAATTGTGTGTTGGGTGCTTAACAACACAGGCAGGGAAGATGGGCATACCCGTCCTTGGAGGGGTGAGATGGTGGTCCACGGCCAACAATGCTTACTGCTCCAAAATGTGACCTGGCCTCTACAGATGGGCAGTGCATGATTTGGTGCAGAGAATGATTACAAGAGGATGTGACCATGATAATCCACTCTAGTCGTGATAACCCTTGTCGGTGCATGTGGAGAAGTGCTTCCACACACACACACACACACACACACACACACACACACACACACACACACACACACACACACACACACACACAGGTATAGGTGGTCCTTGAGGAGTTCAAGTGCTGATATCACCACCAAGGGGCGGAGATAGGTGCTTGATATAAACTCCCACCATTGTCAGGAACCTGGTGATGGCACCAAGTCCCTCACATCTGCTAGGATGGTTGCCCTTTGTAATGGCTTGCCATAGCAGATCTTGAGTGTTCCACTTTGTTGAGGCTGTTCCTACCAATAGGGGCACTCCAGGTGTAAGTCTGATTGTGGGCGGCTTGATGGTCAGCAGGTCAGTAGTGTAAAAAGGAGAAATAAAATAGTTAAGTGGTACTATTTGCTGAAATGGTAAGCATACCTTTATCCAGCTAATATTCTCTTACACCCAGGTTTCAGCATTTGAACCTTTTTACTTGAGACTGGTACAGCACTGGCGTTTGTTGTGCATGAGGCAGAACACTGTACTAACTCTGTCCTCCCATTGGTGTACTGACAAAATATATTTGAAAGACTCAAGTCTTCATCAGTCTCTTGCAAGAAATCTTTCATGTATATAATCGTAATAGTGAAGTGCAAATTTAAATAAAAAATAATTGTGATGGATGGTAGTTCTATAGCTTTTTAAAAGCATAAATTACTTAATGGGATGCCTGAAGGAGCTTCCACTCCTGCATGCAATCCAGGGAGCTAGAATCAAAATTATCCGTGAATGCTGGTGTAGGTTGCATTTACAGATAAATGTAGTTTTATGTTTTTTTTTTTTCTTTCATACTTGACTTGTAATGCAGGATTCCCCTTAATAGGCAAATGCTAACAGTTAAAAGCACAAAAATGTATAAGTACAAAAATCTGTCTTCAGGAATGAAGTATAATATCTCAATTGTAAAGAAAGTAGCTTATTGGGATTTTAGGTAACAGACACGTGGACATTAGGATGTTGGTATCTTAGAACATAACGGCACACGAATAGCTGAACATAACCCGTCAATGGAAAATTGGTCTCCTCTTTGGGTGACTATCTATTATAGATATATTAAAACTCTAGGTTTCAACCCCAAAGCACTTTCATTCCTGAATCAGAAAGAAATACAAACTTATAACGTTATACAGCCCTTTAAAACATTGTCAACTTAGCGCAAAAACTCTTTCAATTCTTGAACCTTGGACAAGCCATGACAATACTTCAACCCTTTCATAAAAACCCAAATTTAAAAATAAATAATAAGATGCTGGACTTAGTCCATTTTCCCAGACTGAAAGATAAAACAATCCAAGATATTTATCCTTACCTTAACTGCTCAACACAAGAAATGAGGACAAACTTAAACCTCCCTAAATCACACATAATAATCCTAAGACAAATCAAAGAACTGTGTCCCAGTTACCTCCAAAATGCTACTATGACCAATAGTGACTTAGAAACTTGTAGCAGGTTTTGGAAAACTATTATCACAACAAAGATAACTATTACTAATTCATATAAACTGATAAATGAAATCAAATACCAGAAAGACCTCCTCTTCTCTAACTACTGGAGAAAAATTAAACCATCTATAGATGATCAGCAAATAAGCCAGGCAATCAATCTATCACTGAAGATTATACCCCTCAAAAAGTTTGCATAAATTCAGCTCATGATCAATAATCATATTTTACACCTGCAATCTTACACAAATTTTAACACATCAAAATCACCTTTCTGCCCACACTGTAAGGACAAGATAGCTGACTTAATCCATGTATTTTGGAGCTGTAAATGTGTCTATAAACTCGGGAACTCTATAGGGTGCAATTACAAAAAATGGGATCTGAAGTAGTTACTTCATTTGTTCTGCAACCTGTGGGTATCGGATCCGACAGCTTTACTAGCTAAAAGATCCGAGCTCATAGCTCCTCCCCTTTACCCATAATCACCTGCTACATGCTGCCTTTCCCCAGATCGAGTTTGCCACGGCTGAAAGAAGCTACTTGTGAAGAGCTCCTTAGGCTTGGGTGAGATCATTTCTTGTCAAAAATTAGACTAAAAGCTTAATTTTTTTGTTAGTGTGTGTGTGTTAGTCCCCTTTGTCGAGTTATAGTCTTAGTTTTAGATTTTTGTGGTAATTATTAGTTTTTTAGTCGTTGTGCTTGTCCCTCCCCTTTAGTGTCTGGGTGTGTTTCTGTGGTGGCTGAACGGCCCAAAGCCATCTTTTCTAAGTGCACTGAGTGTGGCCATAAGCTTTCCCTGGCTGATGGCCACACTCAGTACGTGTTGTGTCTGGGGGTGGCCCACTTGTCCACCAGCTGCCAAATATGTGCAGCGTTTAACCCCCGGGCCATCAGGGATAGGAAGAACAAGTTGATCCTGGCGGGCTTGTTACCGCAGGACACTTCTTCTTCCTCTCCCTCCAAGGCACAGGCTGCTACCGCAGCCCCTGTACCTTTAGATCCCCCCTCTCTGCCTGGGACTCAACCTCCCTCTGCTGCGCAGAGTTTAGGGGACTCATCTGCCTCTTCCAGGGAGAAGATGCATAAAGATAAAGAGAGACACGAGTCACAAAAGGCGGGCTGAGACTCATCCCTCAGCCCCACCATCTAAACTCTCTAGTCCTTCCACGAGGGCCTCTGGATCCTCTCCCTCTCGGCTCCATTCGCCTTGCTTCTCGCCGGAGCGGGAGGAGGAGGAGGACCGGTCTCCCTCTAGGTCGTCGAGGCGGCCCTCCCGGCCCACCTCGACAACGTCGTCTAGATCTACCAGAAGCCTGACCAATGCAGACATGGATCGGATGATGCGTCGATTTTTGCAGACCCAGATGCAGATGGGGGTGCTCCTGCCTCCCCCCCCCCCTCAGGGGGGGAGTGCAGTCCCCCTTTTTGCTCCAATCACTCCTTCTCCAACCCGTTTTCGGGTTTTGGAGTCATCTGATCCGGGCCCTTTCGGAGCTGGGGTTTTGTCTGCACCGATAGCTCCGGTAGCTTCGCCGACTGTCCCCTCGAGCGTGTCTGATCCTAGCTCTCGGGGCCGAGAGCCGTGCGTCGGATCCGTAGGGGTTGATGTGTCTTCGGCGCCCTTCAGGTCAGAGCACACTTCCCTCTCAGATCCGACCGCTTCGGCTCCGACACCGATCCCTGCTTCGGAGCTGAGGAGACTACATTCAGAGCCTGGGGAAAGTGGCTCGCCTTCGGCTTTTGAGGTAGTGGAGAGGGTTCTGTCGAGGTCTTCCAGATCCCCGGTCCGGGCGTCGGATCCTCCCGCTCCCCCTATGCATCTGGGTCTATCCTCCGTTATCCGACCACTGGGATAGCCTGCTCAAGCCCTCCAGTTAGTTCCCTTAGAGGAACAGGACCCTGTAGGTGAGCCCTCCTCGGATAGTCCCACCGAGGAGGTTCCTCGCAAACAGAAGTGTAAAAGGAGGCACCTGGACTCCCCCAAGTCCCTCACGACAGACACAGATTTGGATGAAGGGGAAGGTTCCCCAAGGTCACTCCCTGAGGATGTCTCCTTTGGAGACATTATGGAAATGTTGCGAATCAGAGGGGGGTGGTCTGCCCAAAAACCTTCCTCGGATGAGTCCGTGTTTCTGGAGGCGTTTGAGGCAGGCCCGTCTACCTCCTGGGTGTTCCCTCCGGCTGACCCCCTGGTAGACTTAATTACTACCAGGGCGTGGAAGGAGCCCGACACCGTGGAGCCAATCCCAAGACGGCCAGACAAAATTCTTAGTCCTCCCTCGGATTGGTAGTCCTGGTCTAAGGGGTCACCTTTGGATGCCATGTTGGTGGCGGCTGCCACGAAGAAGGAACTGGCGCAGGAGAGTTCCTCAGTCCACCCTCCGGATAAGGATTCTCGGGCATTGGACTGCATTGGGAAGTGGATGTTTGCTTCAGCTACCTTCTCGGTAAGGGCTCTGAACTACATGGCACATATTATCAGGCTACAGCGAGACCTAATAAAGGAATACGCTGCAGCTCCCCCGGAGTCCATGACGGTTGGTGACAAGAAGACCTTCTCGACTCATATGGCCACTCTGAAGCCCATCTCAAACACGTCTATGCGGCTACTCTCCCATGCTACGGAGGGAGCTGCTAGGGCTAGCGGAGCCGGGGTCGTCTTGCGGTGTCACGCCTGGCTCCGCCTTTGCGATTTCGCGGAACCTTTTAAGGTGTCTTTTGCGAATGCGCCCTTTGCTGGTTCTTCGCTCTTTGGCAAGACCGTACGCGAGATGCTGTTCCAAAGTGAGAAGGACGGGAAGACGCTGTCTGCCGTCGGAGTCTGCTTCTCTAATCCCCAACGATCCTTCTCGAGGAATCAGTGGGGACAAAAGAAGATGTGGTTCCGGAAGTCTCACAGTCTCATCCAGCTTCGGACACCTAATCCTTCAGAGGCAGAGAAGGACAAGGTGGGCGCCGGCCCAGAGGCAGAGGGGGGCCGCGTAATTTTGGGTCTAGAGAACTGTTCTCGGATAGACCCGCGCAGCTGCCCTGAGGGCTTACTCGACTGTCCCTCTCTGGAGGCAGTCGGGGGGGGGGTGTTTATCGGAGCACCTACTAAACTGGGAGTCCATCACGATAGATCGATGGGTGCTCCGAATCATATCCAGAGGTTATTCCATCCCCGTCGTAAATCTTCCTCCTCCCATGAAGCACCTCCCCAATGTCCCACCCAATCAAAGGGAGGTGGCAGCTTCAGAAATTTCGAAGCTACTAGAAAAAAGAGCCATCCAGAGCGTCCCCCCAGACCAGCTTGGATTGGGCTATTACTCCAGGTTCTTTTTGGTGCCAAAAAAGACTGGGGACTTGAGACCGATTCTAGATCTCTCTTCCCTGAACCTGTTCATTCCCAAAGAGAAATTCCGGATGGTCACTCTTCAGTCAGTTCTCCCCCTCCTTCGGGAGAACGACTGTATGTGCACCATAGACCTCAAGGATGCGTACTACCACATTTTGATGGACAGACGATCCAGGAGGTTTCTCTGCCTCCGGCTGGGAGCTAGTCATTATCAATTCAGGGTTCTTCCATTCGGCCTCACCTCAGCCCCCAGGGTGTTCACCAAAGTCGTGGCAGTGGTTGCAGCCCACTTGAGACTCCAGGGCATTCAGGTCTTTCCATACCTGGACGACTGGCTCCTCACCGCCTCCAACAGGCATCAACTGTGTGTCGCCCGGGGTTATGCTCTAACTCTTGCCCAGAGTTTGGGCGTCTCGGTCAACCTTCAGAAGTCCTTCCTTCACCCTGTGCAAGTCCTGGAATTTATAGGGGCCAAATTGGACACTCGCATCTCTTGGCCCCTTCTAACTCCGGACAGGGTGAACACTTTATCTTATCAGGTACTAGCCCTCCTTCAGAACCCGGCTGCTTCAGCAGAGTTAGTCCTGAGAGCACTAGGATCTATGGCGGCGGCAATCAGTCTTTGTCTACACGCACGGCTACGAATGAGGATTCTGCAGTGGACCCTCCAGGTCCAGTGGTCTCTATTACTACATCCGCTGAACATCCCTATTCCATTGAGCAGGGCTTGCAAGGACTCCCTCCTCTGGTGGCTTCACTCAAGGGAGCTGCGAGAAGGGAGACCCTTTGTAATACCCCCGCCTCAAGCCACGTTGACCACGGATGCTTCTCATCTCGGGTGGAGGGGCATTGTTCAGGCAGAACCGTCCAAGGCACTTGGACTCCCTTAGAGACCGCTTTGCATATCAATGTCCTAGAGATGAGGGCGGTGCTTTTAGCGTTGCAAGCTCTCCATGACCTTCTCCCTCTAGGGACTATTGCGGTTCAAACAGACAACATGGCAGTAGTCTGGTACTTAAACAGGGAGGAACCAGGTCTTATTCCCTTTGTTGGGAGGCCATGAGAGTTTGGGAGTGGGTGATATCCACCAAGCGCTTTCTGGTCGGTCCAACATTCTGGCGGACAAGCTGAGTCGTGTGATCCTCACACCGTACGAGTGGTCTCTCCAACCGTCAGTTGCAAAACAGATCTTCCTCAAATGGGGTCTTCCTTGCTGTGATCTTTTCGCCTCTCCGTCAAACACAAAGTGCAGCAAGTTTTTCGCGATACTTCCCCCACCAGGGGAGAGCCTCAGAGACACTCTAGTTCATGCTTGGCCACCTGGTCTCCTCTACACTTATCCCCCCCTTCCTCTTATGATGAAATTCATTCAGATAGCACGTCGGTTGGGGAGCAAAATTATCCTCATAACCCCATTCTGGCCTTGCCAGATCTGGTTCCCATATCTGCGGTTTCACAGTGTAGTTCCTCCATGGATCTTAGATCCCATTCCGGATCTGATTTCACATCCTGCAGGATTGCAACCCCCGAACCTGGTAAACCTCAAGCTAGCGGCTTGGTTGATCCAGTTCCACTGATGGCAAGGACTCCCAGCATCTCGTCACCAGTAAAGGCCATTCTGGTAGCGGCTCACAAGCCTGCTACCAGAAAAATTTACAGTAGTAAATGGAATCGTTTTTATATCTGGGCTAAAGACAAGGGCTTAGACCCCTTTACCGTTCCTGTTCCGACGATTCTTGATTTTCTGTCACACATTTTTCATCAAGGAGCAAGTGCATCTGCAGTTAAAGTACCATTGGCAGCCATTTCCCATTTTCACGTGGGGGATGGACTGGGATCTCTAGATGTCCTTCAAGGATGCATCTGCAGTCATAACAAATGGGTTGTCCTGCCTCAGGCAGCCCTTCGGTCGGCCGGATTCCAAAGTCTGGGTCTGGCCTCGGCTGATGTCGCACTTCACCCGACGTCATAGCTGCTGGGGTATAAAGGCATCAGCCGACGCCATTTTCCTCAGTCTTTCTTGCCACGCGGTGCCCGAAGCAGAAGCTGTTCGCAAGTGCCAGTCGGTCAGATCCAGAGATTTCAGCGTACCGAAGACTTCTAAAAAGCTAAGTACCCCGTTGGGGACTCTTTCTTGCTTCAGCCGATGTCAGACAAAGTAAATAATTGTTTAACTTGTGGGAAACAAATACCTCATAAGGATTTCCACTCTTACTGCCTTCCTTGCTTAGGCCCAGACCATGACGTATCAGCTTGTTTAGCCTGTGCTTCCTTCAACCGACGGACTCTTAGACATCGGTCGGAGTTTGCAGAAGAGTTTTTTGGCTCCACTTTTGCATATAAAATGCCGTCGGAGACTCCGACTGCATTTAGCTAAAAAGCATAAAGGACCGACACTGCGTTTCGGCTGAAACCACGGTTAGGTCTACCGTGTCTCTGTTTCGGCTGAAACCGAGACCTCGGTTCTCCCTTGCATGCCTCTGATAACCGAGGCCACACAGGCCATGGCTGAGTCGGCTACAGAAATTCCTGCTGAAGTAGCAGGCACACAAGAGTTGTCTAACACAATTACGTTGGACATCTCTACTCCTGCACGTGGGGCAGCTAGACCCCCTGCTTCTATGTCTATCAAGGCCTTTTCCAGGGCTAAAGCAGCCAAACTTTCCAAGGCCTTACCTTCAAAAGCTCCCTCTCACAGGCCTACCTCAAGTTCCCAGATTCTCAGCCTTGCTGAGGACCTTATTTCTCTGATCAGGGGAACCCATCCTCACCCAGACAGGGCCTCACAACCTCCTGAAAGAGGCCTAGGACTGAACCCCCTGAACCTCTGTCCTCTGCGACTGATGGTTCAGATGTATCGGACCATCAGGAAGGCCCGTACTCAACTTATGAGGATTCTGATGCAGAAGACTCCATTCCCTCTGCCTCACCTCCAGAAGAATTTTCTTTTCGGGAAACCCTACACTCAATGAGGGAACACTTCCAATGGCAGGGTCAGGATTTTTCTGATTCTAGGAAAAGGCTAAGGACATTTTTACACTTACCACAGCATAGGCCTTTAGCCATTCCACCTGTACTATCAGTTGTTGATGATGCATACAATGATGCCAGTACTGCCCCTGATTCTCTTCCCCCGGCCCCTGCAAAGCCTGACAGATACTACAGGGTCCCGGATTCTCACTACCACTTGTATAAGGCTCATGCTGCAGACCCAGAAACCATTTCTCAGGGTCCTAAAGGTGTTGCAGCTGCCTCTGCCAAAAACCCACTACCATCTGAAAGAGAATCTAGAGCATTAGAGAGATGGGGTAAAAAGGTTTATACATCTGCTACTCTTTCTGCCAGGGCTTTAAACCGTCAATTTCACATGATACAGTACCAGGAATTTTTGTTAGATCAGCTGAATAAAAAGGCTAGCCTCTCCTGAACTTTTAGACCGTAAGTCCCTTCAGGATTTGGTACACAATTCTCAGCAGATCAGTAATCATTTTTTAAAATGTGACTATGATGCACTGGAGGCTTCATTTAGATCAGCTATGACTGGAGCAGTGATTCAAAGGCATGCCTGGTTAAAAGAACAATCCTTACCAGACCATGTTAAGTCTAAACTCCTGGATGCCCCTATGGAGAAACAAAGTTTGTTTGGCTCCCCTGCACAGGAGGTTCTAAAGAAAGTGGAAGAAAAAGCAAAATCTGTCCAAACAGTCAAGGATTTTTTGCAGGTCCAACCTCCGAGGTTTAGCAGAAATTGGCCTTCAAAGAAATGGTCCTTTCCAGACACCTCCAGAGCACAGAGAGGCAGAAATAGACGCCCAAGAGGCAGAGGTCATTATAGGGGTGCCTACAGGGGTCGTCCGTGGCAACCTGCCAACCAAAGAAGTGCCGCCTCAGCTGCGACTGCAACCACTTCTACAGGACAGACACAATGACTTGGCTCTGATTCCGCCTACCAGGGAACAACTGGAAGCACCCTTGGGCGGAAAGCTAGCCTTATTCTCAA
Organism: Protopterus annectens; assembly: GCF_019279795.1. NCBI lineage: Eukaryota > Metazoa > Chordata > Ceratodontiformes > Protopteridae > Protopterus > Protopterus annectens. The sequence goes on from NC_056751.1 coordinate 829,208,943, forward strand.
GAAATTGGCATTGTATTACAGGAGACAAATGGACTTTACAAACAATAGACAAGGGCTACAGGTTTCACTTCCACACTCTACCACAAAAGAGAGGAATGCCAAACCTTCCACCAAGCCAGAAATCAGAGGCTCTAAAACAAATCATCAGTTTACTAAGGATGAGAGCAATAGAAAAGGTACCACCTATGGAACAAGGCCAAGGATTTTACTCCAGACTATTCCTTGTACCAAGAAAAGGAAAATCAGTGGAGGCCTATTCTCGATTTGTCCGCACTGAACACATACCTCATTGTTCCAAAATTCAAAATGCTGAGCCTACAGCAACTTCTTCCCATGTTGGGCAAGGAGTCTTGGCTGGTGACTCTCGATCTCAAGGAGGCATACCTGCACGTCCCTATACGACCAGATTGCAGAAGACACCTCAGATTTCTTGCAGGATCAGAGCATTATCAATTCTCAGCATTGCCCTTTGGCTTATCTACTGCGCCCAGAGTATTCACGAAATGGTATTCACGAAATGCCTGGCATCAGTAATTGCTCATTGCAGGCTTCAGGGAATTCAAATCTACCCATACCTGGACGACTGCCTAATACAAGCGGACAACAAGACAAAATTAATAAAGGATTTGGCCAATGTCATACAACTGCTGCAAGCCTTGGGATACACAGTCAACATACAAAAATCAAGACTAGTGCCATCCCAAAGGATAACATTTTTGGGTGCAGAACTGGACACAATAACTCAGATGGCTTTTCTCACAGAGGAAAAACAAAAGCAACTACCAGTCTATTTCATGGCATTAACAAGACAAACCCAGCTTACTGCAAGGAAAGTCCTGCAGACCCTGGGTTACATGGCATCCTGCATAATATTGATCCCACATGCCAGGCTGCATATGAGAAAGTTACAATGGTACCTAAGGAATGTATGGTCTCAACACAGACACAGTCTAGAAGCCCAGATACCAATCATTCCATGTCTGAAAAAAGAATTCCTGTGGTGGGCTCAGGCCTGTCAGATAAACAGAGGATTGCCTTTCCACAAACCACATCCAAGGCAGACCATCACCACGACGCCTCAGACCTAGGCTGGGGGGCACACATGGAAGACAAGTGTATCCAAGGCCTATGGTCACAAGACCAGCTGAATCTACACATAAATCTAAAGGAGATGCTGGCAGTGAAACATGCAATCGAGGCATTCAGACCATTCATCCAGCAAGGACACCTGCTGATAAGGACGGACAATACCACAGTCATGTGGTACATCAACAAACAGGGAGGCACACATTCATACCCTCTATGCCGGACGACAATGGACCTGTGGAACTTGGCCCTGAATCTCAACATCCAACTGCAGGCCAGATTTGTACCAGGAAAAGAGAATTCACTAGCTGACAGCTTAAGCAGGACTACCACGGATGCTCACGAATGGATGCTGCATCCAGATATTTTCAAAACCATAACAAAGAAATGGGGAATGCCAGAGATAGACCTGTTTGCCTCCCCACACAACCACCAACTGAAGAAATTCTGCTCAAGAGTATACCACCCACTTGCCTGGAGGGTGGACTCCCTTTCTTTCAGCTGGAAGGACCTGACAGTATATGCCTTTCCACCTGTTCCTTTGATGTACAAAGTTCTACTGAAGATCAGAGAGGAACAGCCAAAGGTAAGTCTGATAGCTCCAGACTGGCCAAGGCAACATTGGTACCCACTACTGAAAAGCATGTCTCGGACGTATTCATGGCATCTACCTCTATGTCCTTTACTTCTAACGCAGAACAATTACAAGACCCTGCATCCAAACTTAAAAACACTGCAGCTAACTGCTTGGAAAATTGCATAAAACAAAACCAGCTTGATTTATCTCAGAGGGTTAAGGACATTATCCTGGAGGCTCGCAGACCCTCCACAAGGAAAACATATTCAGCCAAATGGAAAAGAGTCCTCATTTGGAGTGCAGAAAAGGGAGAAAATGTCACACTAGCAAACCTAGCACACATCCTGGAATACTTAGCAGAACTGTTCCACAATGGCCTGTCCTATTCTTCCATTAAGATACATGCATCAGCAATTTCAGCAGAGTACAACATGGATCCTCCTGTCTTCTCTCATCCTCTCCTCAGACAATTTTGAGAGGGATCAAAATGTAAAGCCTCCAAGGAAACCACCTTTGCCTGCATGGGATCTCAATTTTGTGCTAGAAAATTAACACTTCCTCCTTTTGAACCAGCAGCAACAGCAGACTTACAGTTCTTATCTTGGAAAACTGCCTTCCTGCTAGCAATCACTTCAGCAAGAAGGGTATCTGAGTTACAGGCATTAATGGCAGTGCAGCCTTTCCTTATCTTCCATCAGGATAGAGTGTCTCTGAGAACCAATCCTACTTTTATGCCAAAGGTGGTATCCAGGGTATCCTTGAACCAAGCCATACATTTACCTACATTCTTCCCCAACCCACAGAACAGGGGGGAAAAACTACTACACACCTTGGATGTACACAGACAACTGCACTACTATCTGGACAGAACCAAGGCCAGCAGAAAAACTGACCAGCTTCTGGTAGCATATATGCAACAGGAGTGCAAGGAAAAGCAATTTCAAAACAGACAGTCTCAAAATGGATAGGAAATTGCATTTGATTCTGCTACTCATTTCATGGAAAGACAACTCCTGAAAATATCAGGCCTCACTCCACAAGAGCTACAGCCACCACTACAGCTTTCCTACGAGGAGTGGCTACCAAAGACATTTTAGAAGCTGCTACTTGGAGCTCCGTGCATACATTTGCCAAGCATTATAATCTTCCTTTATACTCCAGATCCCGAGCAGGTTTTGCAACTGCTGTTTTACAAGGGATCTTAACTACACCATCATTATCTTAGTGCCTCCTCCCCCAGTTTGGCTATGGTATTCTACCCATTTGTTATGACTGCAGATGCATCCTTGAAGGACATAGTACAGTTTTGTACCTACCATAAATGTAGATGTCCGATAGGTATGCATCTGCAGTCAGGATTACCCACCCTCCTTCCCCTTTGTGGTATTCCTAGGGTACTTACCCTCTTTAGCTAGCTGGGGGAATCTATTATGGTGTATTTGTTTGTATGTATATATGTATATATATTTTGCTTTCTACTGTTTGGAATTATCTGCATTTATCCAAATTTAGCCTTCCTAGAGGGCACCTGGCATCTGGGGCAAGAAACACTGAGGAAAATGGCGTCGGCTGATGCCTTTATACCCCAGCAGCTATGACGTCGGGTGAAGTGCGACATCAGCCGAGGCCAGACCCAGACTTTGGAATCCGGCTGACCGAAGGGCTGCCTGAGGCAGGACAACCCATTTGTTATGACTGCAGATGCATACCTATCGGACATCTACATTTATGGTAGGTACAAAACTGTACTTTTCTAAGATATGCAAAACATTCTTGAAAGGCATTTCTCTTTTGAAACCACCAGTTAAGACTGCGGTCCCACCATGGGACTTGACTCTAGTTTTGCAAGCATTGACAAGCCCACCTTTTGAGCCTGCCGCCTCAGTTCCTTTAAAGTTCTTATCATGGAAAACAGCCTTTCTAGTGGCAATTACTTCAGCCAGGAGGGTTTCGGAACTTCAAGCCCTTTGCATGAAACCTTATCTAATTTTCCATAAGGATAGAGTGTCTCTCAGGACTAACCCTTCCTTTTTACCAAAAGTGGCTTCAGAATCAAATATTAATCAGTCGATTAATTTACCGGTGTTCTTCCCCAATTTTCAGAACCCAGGGGAATACAAATTACACAAGTTAGATCTACATAGACAACTACGTTTTTACTTGCACAGGACTAAAGATACTCGCAAGGCTGATCAGTTGTTTGTGTTCTTTGCCAAATCTGCCATGGGTAAAGCCATTTCCAAAGTTACCTTAGCAAATTGGATTTCACAGTGCATCATTCATGCGTATGTAGCCTCAGGTAAAACTGCTCCAGTCGGAGTCCATGCCCACTCAACCCGATCCATAGCCACATCAGCAGCCTTCTGGTCCAGGGTTCCTCTGGACGACATATGTTCAGCAACTACTTGGTCCTCCACCCATACATTCATTTCTCATTATAAATTGGATATCATATACAGGAGTAGGGCTTCCTTTGGCTCCGCGGTGCTTCGGAATATCCTTCTTTAAGGGCCGCCCAAGGTTTTTAGGTAGATGGAGACTCTGTCCCACAGGTTGCAGAACAAATGAAGTAACTACTTCAGATAAAGAAGTTATGTACTCACCATAACGTTCCATCCGAGTAGGTACTTCATTTGTCTGCAACCGACCCCCCCCTCCATGCCCCCTAACCATCATCGCGATTCCTGATCATGTTTTCAGATTGTCTTATGAGGTTAGGCTTATTTAGTCCTCTGTCGAGGGCATTAGCTTGTTTGGATTAAGCAAACTCGATCTGAGGAAAGGCAGCATGTAGCAGGGGATTGTGGGTAAATGGGAGGAGCTAGGAGCTCTGATCTTTTAGCTAGAAAAGCTGCCGGCTCGGATCCGAAGTCAGATCCGATACCCACAGGTTGCAGACAAATGAAGTACCTACTCAGATGAAACGTTATGGTGAGTACATAACTTCTTTTTATCAAACATCAACATTAACTTGGGAATTCACTCTATTACACATTCTCCCACCCAACATACCAAGAAAACAAGCAAATACACTTTTAACAATCTTCCTACTAATGAAACTGTATATAGCTTTTACATGACTAGGTACGATAAATATCTCTTGTGAGGGTTTTAAACAAGTAGCTATACAACACCTTTTAGCTCATAAAATAGTAATAGATAAAAGAAACAAAAACATGAAATCCAGAAAAATTTGGAAACAAACCTTTAGTATCATATTAGCATAATTCATCACACAGCAACTCAGAAATACACTCTAATGGAACTGAAGAACACATACAAGTTCAGATATTAAATAATAAGTTGGATATTACGAATGTATATACTGTCTGTATACCTGTGGAATTAACAGTGAAAGTATCTATGTTGTTGTTTCTTTAGTCTTTTCCTAGTTAGGGGTCGCCACAGCGGAACCCCGGTCCGCTAATGATTGGCAGTAGATTTTTATGTGCTGAGTTGCCAGCCCTGATGCACATCCTTCAACGAAGGTACGCCCATTCATGCATGTCTCCACACAGAAGACGCTCTAGCTGAGAATCGAACAGGACAACATCTTAGTGTGAGGAGACAACGCTACCGCAGCACCACCACCGCAGTGTAGTGAAAGTATCTATGTACATAGTATAAATAGATATGTTGTACAACCTATATCCTGTGGTATTGACATCAATGTATAACATAAATATACGGTCATGTTGTAAGATGGTTTTTATCAGTGACATTAATGTAAAAAGAAAAAGAAAAATTATTGAAAAAAAAAAAAAACTTAACTGCACACGTGACTGACATCTGTAATTTACAGCACTGTGCTAGCTTTGTTAATGGAGCAGACTGAAGTACAGACAAAATATCCAGATTTCAGCTGGGACCTTGGTGGACTTTTTTGTACATTCCTAATGGTTTCTGTCAAGAGTTTAATTTCAAAGGCTTTGAGATATATTAATCTTTGAAGAATATATTTAATGTACTTTTCATTGATATTTTTTGTCCTGTAGGTTGAAAAACATCGTGAACATCTTATTAATTATATCATCTTTCTGCGAATAACGCCTTTCCTTCCAAACTGGTTCATCAACATCACTTCTCCTGTGATAAATGTTCCACTTAAAACATTTTTTATTGGCACATTTTTAGGTGAGTTGCTTGCAAATAATGTAACTTTTCCTTGTTAAAATCATTTCCACAAAGTTGATGATGTAAATTACCTGTTGCAGTGTGACTACTACAACAGGTCACATTATTAATGTTTATCATATCGTTTTGTATTTGTCAAATGTCAGAAAATGTGTTATTTACTGTTTTTTCCTTACTGTTGGGAAGGGAGGAGTTTCCAGTTAGTTCAACATTTAGCACATCTTTCCAAGCAATTGACTGTTGGATACAGCCCTGTTTCCAAAAGCAACTCGGAAGCTTTGCTCTGATTAAGAAGTTTGATTGAAATTGCACAGTACCCAAGAAGAGGCCGTTAATCAAACCCTGGTCTTCAGGATTTGTTACTGAATGGGAATGAGGCAGGCATCTATAATGTAAACATGCAAATGTTTTTTATTAATCTAATCCACAGCCCCAAATAAGGGGTCCTTTGCTCATTTACACAGACTGCATTCCTTCACGGGCATCTCGGTCTGTTTTCCAGATTTTCTTCTTTGACTAACCTTCATCTTCTTCTATAGCTTTACCAAAACTATGCTTTATTATGTAGAAGCTAAAAGCCTACATAATGTTTTTGTAATTTCAGCTCACTGTATACAACCTTTTATGTCTCATAACCTACTAGAACTAAGGCACTGTACCTTGTGGGTCCATGCACATATCTACACATATATCTTCCTTACTGATATCTTGGAATGCTTTAGTGCCCAGGGTACTAAAAGGTTAATCCTTTCTGGTAAACACTGTAAAGGAGACACGACTTGAACACCAGCTGGTTCTGACACCTTCCTCATGACTGTTTGTTCAAGTATCCCACAAGGTTTTCTCTACAAGAAACTGCTGAGTTCCTAAGCAATGAAAATCAGTGTTACTACTGCTCCTGTTTCTACTGAAAAAGAGTTAAATACTTGCTTTAAAAATGCAGTTATGTTTGAAAACCTTAAAATTATTTCTGGTAGGCATCGGAATGCCCTATTTGTAATATTCCTTTTATGTCCCAGCTGCCTGCAACCAGCAGTCCTCCAAGGACCATCTGACAAGGGGCAATCACTGGAAGCCGTCCGGGTAGTCATCAGAGTGCTTGCTTCGTAATGGCTGAACCCCAGTTCTCCTGCATGCACAGCCCACAGTGTAACCCTCTTGGCTTGGCTCCATTTACAGCATATACTGTTTGGCATCACAGCTTATCTGTTTCTGGTGCACTAGGCTAGTACTGGTATTGCAGTCAGCCTTTGCTAAGTGTCAGTGCAAAAGTGGGACCAGGTGCCTTCTTCATCTCAGGAAGAGAGCTGCCATCTGCTGTTAACTCCTCTTTTCCACTACCTGGTTCCTCCGGTGTCAGTCTCTAACTGATCTCAAATCATCTGGGTCATAATCAGTTCTTTGACTCTCTTTGCCACTGTGCCAAACTGAATGTCTTATTTCAGAGGTTTTATTCTCCCAGTTTATACTTGAAAACATTCCATCTATCATGAATATAAATTGAACAAAAGCAAACCAGTACAATACAGGTATTTGTTTACCATGTCTATGTATTTCCTTTTATGCATGGACAGCAACTCCTTTTACAGCAAACAAAAATTGTAATACACATGTATATATATATATATATATATATATATATATATATATTTTTTTTTTTTTTTTATTGCAGCCAGTGACTAGTGGGTCTTTCCTGGGTTTAGAACTCTGAATATCCTAGTCATACAAAAGATTTGATTATTTGTAGCTTGACCCATCACTTTGCATGCTTGATACTGTTAGTGATTCCTAAACAACTTATGACAATTTTTAGATGTATGCAGACATGCGTCTGGAGCATTTCTCCCCGGGGCTCTGCTGAAAATTGGCTTCGTTCCAAGTCAGACTTTCCCAGTAAACAAATGTTAAATAAAATGTATTTGCATTTATGTGCCTAACTTTTTAAAATGTATTACCTCTGTGCTTTAGGCTTATTCGCCTTTTTTAGATTTTAGTGTGTTAGTGTTATCATTATAATATGATTTTAATTATTTTTCTGTTAACTTGTATAGTTGTTAGTGCTCTAAATAATTGAAGTTAACTGATACTAAAGTGTATAGTCGCTGTTTTAATATACTGCATACAGTTTAATATATTTTGTAATTTAAGTCCTGCTGTGTATTTTCCATCTCATTTTACTAACACTTGGCCAATTTCTTAATAAGAAGCTTTCTAATTTTTTTATTGAGCATCTGTCCACACATTTCTAGTCACTGATGCCACTCAAAGGCTAGTCTGGGCGTGCATCCATAAACTTCAATAGACAGACATCAGTGGGGGCAAAGTTCACTGAACTTTCTGATAATGTCATGGAGGGGAAAGGTAATGGTTCACTAAGAATTTCATTTTAAATCGCACACCTTTAAAACAGGAACAAATGGGAAGGAAATGCAACAAGGCACTGAAAGCACCATGAGCTATGGTATACAGTCACAGTTTTACACTTGCCTGATACAGTTTAAGTATGGGTAAATCTAGACCAGTACATTACAAGAAACGGGGATTGTTGTTCCACTTTTGACTTGTGGACTGGAAATCACAATAATGGTTATATTGTATATGCCAGCTTAGTAGGGTCCATCAAATTAAATTTTCAAACTGTTATGTAGTTAGAGAATGAATGTTGAGCACTGGAAACATGTCATTTAATTATACTGTGGAGTCGCATAATGTTGAGGAACAGAAGTGATGTTTTCTCAGTCTAAATCATCTCCGAATGAAAATGTCGCTGCTGTAGATTCACGGTAGAGCAAAGGAGAACCCGACTGCAGCCTTGATGACCCAAGACTGATTAGTGAGCTGAGCATTGGAGTAGCTGGCAGGGACTGTGGGAGTGAATGCTTTTCTCCGGAGTGTCCATCCTAGGATGGAAGGATAGTAGCTTGGTCTGATGTGGTGCTGGCACTTTGCAGAAACTGGATTTCACATTGAAAGGAAGCATAAAGGACTGTTTTTGTTAATGTCGTCAGTCTCTGTTGTATTTCAAGGCTAATAAAGTGATGCCCCAGTTATTTTCATAGCAGAACACACATTTGGCTTTGCTGACAAGCATTTACAGAGTAGTTTCAGTATGCTTCAGATTTAACTCACTTGAACAAATTCTGTGTTCTCACCCAGAGCCTATCCTGACCATAATGTTTCACCTTCTGATTCTCCTTCAACTCAAGTCAAACAGTGTCACAGTTTTGTCACTTGACCTTTTGCTAATTGACTAGGTTAAGTCTGCTACATTTTGAAGTTGTCTCCTTGACAGCATGTTCAAATTTCACATGCATGCGTGTATATAATTCAATCATCAGGAACATCCAAAAGCTTTCATCTTAGTGACTGGTTATCAGTCAACTGCAAATTCATGCCATTTCTAATTGTTTCTTTACTCTGCTCATCTTCTTGCAGGATTACAAACTTCCCTCCTGAATATTCATGAATTGTTTGTAGGCCCTTCCATCGAGTGTCTGTGAGACCAACAGTACTAGATTTTTTCCATGATGATATCTGGAACGGTTCTGTATTAGTATGGCTTGTCACAGGTTGCTTGTACTTATTTTTTTTTATCTAACTTGTTTTTAATTGGTACTAATCCACGTAGCTCAAACAGATGTGCAAACACTGATATCTTCTATAAAAATGTTTATTTTGTCCAACTGTTGACAACAACGACAATACAGGCAAACTGGTTAAGCGCTTTCATCTGATGACTACAGACTTCCTCAGAACCAATTAATTTCACATAACAAGCTCAATTTATACCAGAATTTGGCGCCAAAAAACCTTATAGTTGCTAATTAATGAATATACTAACCAAATAACATATATTAATATTAATAAAATTATACATATATATATATAACATTAATTAAATGTCTCCAAATATATAAATTTAATAAATAAATATATACAATATGGTCATCATTAATAATTAAATACTGTATGCTAAAAATTCTGTATAATAAAAACTTCATACATACCAATTGTATGTCTGAATGTAATACCTAAATATCTACTTCATAAAGTTGATTTGATTTATCCTAAATGTATAAATATGAAATATTATGACCTAAATGATAATAAAACACATACATATCTGAATCCATCATCAAACAATAGATGTCAAAAGCATGATGGAATACATGATAGAAAACAATAAATATATATATATATATATATATATATATATATACATTATCTAACCAATATAATGTGAAGTGTAAATGTACTTTAAAAACTCCTAACTAATTACGAGGTACAAAAAATCCAACAGTTCTTAATTCATTATTAAAAATGTGTGTTTTTTATTATCATATCAACTATAAGGTTTTTTGGTGCCAAATTCTGGTATAAATTGAGCTTGTTATGTGAAATTAATTGGTTCTGAGGAAGTCTGTAGTCATCAGATGAAAGTGCTTAACCAGTTTGCCTGTATTGTCGTTGTTGTCAACAGTTGGACAAAATAAACATTTTTATAGAAGATATCAGTGTTTGCATATCTGTTTGAGCTACGTGGATTAGTGCCAGTTATTTGGATTTTGTGGTTCAGTCTTATTTCACCTTCTGAGTTGGATTATGGCAGACATGAATCCCACTGAGGCTTCATTGAGCAGGGAAGAATTTACGTCGCTTCGTGCGGAAGTTACAACACTCCAAACGGACGTCAACAGACTGCTAGAATTGGTCGGTAAACTTACTGAATCTGTGCAGTCTGGCAGAAAGATGATTACATCGCCCAATGCTGAGTGCTTAGGTGGAACTTCGGCGTTTGTTGCTGAAAGAGTTACTATCAATAGTTCGGTAGATATTCCGAATGGACAAGCAGCAATATGTAATGATAAAACACCACCTATTAAACTGGATATCAAAGAAACCAATGACATGGGTGTTTCGGAAGCTGAATTCACTTTTGACTTCAGCTTATTTCACCATTCACGGGAAAATCAACGCTTGGGAGCGCGTCCCAAACAGCGTGAAAATATTAAAACGTATTCGCACATCACTGGGAAAGGCGTTGAGAATTCAAAAGGTACTGTTAATAAAAATGTTGTATCAAGCCCTAACAATGGTAATACAAATACTACTAAACGGCATTTTGGACATAAAGTTACAAAAAGTAGTAAGGGCAATGTACATATGTATAATGATGTTTTTCAAGAATTTATTGCTGATGAATTTGATTTTGTAGATAAAGTTGAAACACAAAATGTTTTTAGTAGAAATGTTCCTAGTTATGCAACAGAAGGAATTAAAACAAAAATTTATGCATTAGGCAAAAAACTGATTCAATTAAAATGTGCCAAGATAGATAATGCTTATTTAGACAAATGTTTGAAAGCACAGATAGTGCCTAAAGGCTTACGATTTTTTAAATTGCCTTTAGGAATTGCTTATAAGCATACAGTGGTACAAGATTTTAATAAGATGTTTGATAATTTTGGTTTCATGTATATGAAATTAATTATGAAATGTAATGATGAGAAAATTATGGTGTTATTTAACGAATTAGAAGTATTAAATGATGACATATTACAAGATATAGATTTTGAACAGTGGCATGAGTTATACTCTAAACAATTTCAAATTGCAAACAATAGGGCTAATAGTGTGTTCAATAGGAAGGTTAATAAGTTTGAAAGGGACACTGAACATTATAAGATAGGAAGGGCATATGTTTGGCCACATAATAATAGAGAAGATACGAATGTTTTTGACTCTCAATATATAGGAAAAGGAAGAAATCACAGGTACAATGCAGATACAAATTTTCAAGGGGGGAGATTCTACCCAGCCCCAAAGACATTCCAGAGAAGGAATTAAATTATTGTTACAGTAAGGGTGGTAGTGAGACACTTTCTAGACAGATTAGCATAGAAAAAGATGGTGATCCAGTAAGCCACCGTGGGACTGAGACAGGAAATATCCCAGTAGTTGACATTACAGATACCACAGGTACACACTTATAATGGATTTAAGGTGTATAATTACACGGATTTTAAAATCACACAAGGTTTTTATTCATTATTTGGAAAAGGAATGAAGTACATTCCTAGTACACAATTCAATCTGTATGATACTATTAAAGAAATCAAATTATTCTGCCGTCGGCTAAATTTGGCTGTACAATTTTATGATAAAGATAAAAAGAAAGAAACTCATGTACAACAACAGAGAATAGTCAAAAAAAGCTCATATGTTCCGGTAGCCAACCCATTAGTATATGCCTTTGAGAAAGTGGTATGTAGGGAAATATATGAATTACATAATAACATTAAAATGAATAATAATCTTAACAAAGTGTTTTGTGACAACTTAACCAAGGCAGAGAGAAATATTTTAGAAAGTATTATTATGAACAAAAACATTCGGATTATGAAGCCCAATAAGGGGGGGGTATCATTATTTTTGATACACTCCAGTATCAAAATGAAATACATGATATTCTATTCAATTCAGGTAATTATGAGGAGGTGTCTCTCAACCAAATCAATATAGGATATCGTAGGATTGATTTGGCTATTGAAGAGTATCTGTTGGACAATCGCATTACTAATGAGACATATAATTTTATTAGAAATGAATACCCCAAGATGGCCAACATTGTTGGAATACCAAAAATACACAAATGTATGCAGAAACCCCCATTCAGACCCATTATATCAGGATCAAAATCTAAAACCTTTAACATAGGCGTCACCATTGATCACTGGACAAAGCATATTTATACTAATGTTTCCCATTTGATCAAAGATTCTTGGGATTTCTTAAGCAAGCTTACACCTGAAATTTGGGGGGAGGACATCACCTTCATCACAATTGATGTTAAAGACTTGTTTTCATGTATTCCGAATACCATTGGTTTGGAATATTTTAGTAACAGTATGCGGAAATTCTCTGGATTAAGTTGGGATAAGGTCAATCTCATTGTAGATATGATGGGACTTATTTTAGATCATAATTATATCCAATACCAAGGAGAATTCTTCAGGCAAACCAGAGGGGTTGCTATGGGCGCCTCATGTGCACCCATATTTGCCAATCTGGTTATGCTGGAGTGGGAACAAACTTTTGTATTTCCCAGTGAATTTTACAAACATATATCTCTTTATTCAAGGTTTTTGGATGATTTGTTCATTGTATGGAATGGACCTAGTGACATTATACCACAATTTATTATGTACATTAATAGTACAACTGAATTTTTGCAATTTACATATCAAACTGGCAAGGAAGGAATCCCATATTTGGACACCTATATTAGTAAAGGAGTAGGTGGATTTTCTTCTAAACTGTACAGGAAGCCTACGTTCTCGAATGATTATATCCAATTTGGTAGCAACCATCCCCCACACATATTTAAAAATGTTGTGAAGGGGCAGTGTATTCGAGCAGCCCGGATGTCATCCACAAGGGAAGTTATGGTGAATGAATTAAACCATATATATAAGATGTTTTTAGATCGTGAATATCCAAAAAGGCTGCTAGATGATGTGGTTGAATATGTTAAAAATCAATGGGGTATAAAATATTCCCCACTTTTAGGGAAAGTAAGATCCAATAACAAGGAAGTAGGAAAATTCGAGAATAGGAATGTATGTGTAATAATGTTTAATGCGTATACTAACTTGGTTAAAGAGATTTTACGCAAACATTGGGAATTATTCACCAGTACAGAGACGATTGGTCCGATAGTAGGCAATAATCCGGTGTGTGTATTGAAAACATCAAAAAATATAAAGAAAATATTAGAAAGCGGAGCATACAAAAATAACACCAGCAATTATAAAAGGGGTACTGGCAAATGCGGTACATGTCGACAGTGTAAATACATAAATGAGAATAAGATCATTTATTTACATAATAGTATCAAAAGTAAGTGCAGATGCTTAGTAGGGAATTGTAATACACAGAGGGTGGTGTATCTTGCTACATGTACCTGTTGTTCAGTATATTATGTAGGAAAGACCGAAAGAAGGTTAAAAACACGTATCTATGAACATACATATAAAATTGAAAAGGGCGATACAAAAAACGCCCTTAGCAAACATGTGATAGATAAGGGGAAAGAGCACACATTTAAGTTTGCTATTATAGATAAAGTTGAGATGTCATTGGATATGGGTAATTGGAAAGCATACCTCAGTCTACTGGAAAGTAAGTGGCAGATCATTTTTGACGCCACAACATATCCAGGCATTAATGAATATATTAGTTTAAAACCTTTTTTAATAATGAATTAAGAACTGTTTGATTTTTTGAATCTCGTATTTAGCTAGGAGTTTTTAAAGTACATTTATACTTTACATTATATTGGTTAGATAATGTATATATATATATTTATTGTTTTCTATCATGTATTCCATCATGCTTTTGACATCTATTGTTTAATGATGGATTCAGATATGTGTGTTTTTTATTATCATTTAGGTCACAATATATTATATTTATACATTTAGGACAAATTAAATTAATTTTATGTAGTAGATATTTAGGTATTATATTCACATATACAATTGGCATGTATGAAGTTTTTATTATACAGATTTTTAGCATACAGTATTTAATTAATGATGAACATATCGTATATATTTTTATTAAATTTATACATTTGGAGACATCTATTTAATGTTATATATATGTATAATTTTATTAATATTAATATATATGTTATTTGGTTAGTATATTCATTAATTAGCAACTATAAGGTTTTTTGGCGCCAAATTCTGGTATAAATTGAGCTTGTTATGTGAAATTAATTGGTTCTGAGGAAGTCTGTAGTCATCAGATGAAAGCGCTTAACCAGTTTGCCTGTATTGTCGTTGTTGTCAACAGTTGGACAAAATAAACATTTTTATATAAGATATCAGTGTTTGCACATCTGTTCGAGCTACGTGGATTAGTGCCTGTTATTTGGATTTTGTGGTTCAGTTTTATTTCACCTTCTTTGTTTTTAATTGGTACAGAATTATATAAATTAATTTTTGTTTCAGATTTGAAGCCCTATTCAGATGACTTGATCCCTAGATTTCCTTTGGGAGAGGAGACAACAGAGTTACTTAAACAGAGCAGATGACTGCAACCACAATTTTGGTATTTCCACAAGACCCCTCGTTCTAAGAGGATGGTGATTCCTAATGAGAACTATTCTCAGATTTGCACTATTTGTCAACAGGCATGGTGACAAAGATTAAAAGTCAGTTCTCCTTGCTTCTTCCTTTCAATGACGATCATTCAGGCAGTTCTCTACAAGTTAAATGCTAAGTTTTTAAGTTAAATGCTTGTTTTACATCCCTTTATTCTTTAATAACCCGATGCTCATGGGATCCCATAATCCTGGGCCCATTACTTCTCTAATCGCTATTGATAGTGAATGCTATGACTAGGTGGACCCACATTGCAGATCTTTGTGTTGCCTTGCCATGGCACCTAGTTCCACCAAATGTTACTCTTGCAGCAGACTGGATAGAAATAATGCCTGCAAAGCCATTCACTCCCTTTGAGCTTACAGAGCAGTAATCCGAAGTTAGATAATTACTTTGCTTCTTGAATTTAAGACAGCAATGCTATCACCCCCCCACCCCCACCCCCAGAAAAGGGGATGTACTTCGTGTTTCACTGTTGCAGTCATTACATTTGGGTAATCTGCTGGCAGGTTGCCCTCAGTCGGCTTGATTAACAAAGTCTTGGGTCCTGCGTCGGTTGCTGTCCCTTCTTCCATGACGTCAGGGGTATAAAACATGCAGCCAATGCCATTACATTAGTCTTTCTTGCAGCGCAGTGCCTGATGCAGGAGCAGTTCGCAAGTGCCAGTTGGCAGACTTCTGAAATTTTCGTTTTCGAGTTTCAGATCCGAAGTCTTCAACTAAAAAGCTAAGTACCCCGTTGGGGAAACTTTTTCTTGCTCCTTACCGATGTCAGTAAAAGTTAATAATTGTATTACTTGTGGGAAGCAAATACCTCATAAGGATTTCCATTTGTATTGTATTCCTTGCCTAGGCCCAGACCACAACGTACCTTGCTGTTGGTTCTGTGCTTTATTTAATCAACGCAGTATTAAACATCGGTACATTTTTGCTTCTAAATATTTTGGCTCTCGTTTTAATTATCCAGAAATGTCGTTGGTTAGCAATCCGACTACCGGAATACCTGAAAAACGCAAAGAAAAAGACAGAGACAGGCCGTTGAGGTCCAAAACTGCCAACAACGCTTCTCCTAAGCCAGTCGCCAGTTTGCCAGTACTCAGTGAGGTGCTTTCGCAGCCCCTGATACCCGCTAATTCTGATTTGCAGGCCTCTACTGAAACCCATTCGGAGTCCGGTATGCCGCGAGATGCTTTAATTATGGAACCCGCAGGTGTCTCTACCTTGGATGGGTCCGGAGCCGCTGTGCAGGCACCGGCTTCTGAGGGTGTTTTTAGGCATACAGATTTGTATATTAGACCAATGCCATCTTCAAAAATAAGGCCAAAATCTCAATCTATGTCTAAAAAACCAATGCCCAGGCCACATGTGCAGGCCCCTATGCCTAAGAAACAAATGATCAAGATGGCTGAAGATTTAATTACTCTGATCAGGGATAGCCAACCCCCCCCCCCCTTCTAAGAGGCTTAGGCAAGGTATTGACTATGAATCTTCTGAACAGGATTCTGTTTCTTCTGATTCTTCTAATGAACAGGAATTGTCTATACCTACTTATGAGGACTCTGATTCAGAAGATTCCATTCCTTCTGCTTCCACCCCTGAGGATTTTTCTTTTGGGGAAACTTTTTACATACCTTAAGGGAACATTTCCACTGGGAAAGTCAGGATTTTTCTGAATCTAAAAAGAGACTTGGAGATTTTCTACTTCTTCCTCAGCATAGGCCTTTGGCTATACCTCCTGTTCTAGACATTGTTGATGATGTTTTTTCAGAATCTTGTATGGCTCCTGATTCTCTGCCACAGGCTCCTTGTAAGCCAGAGAGATACTACAGGGTTCCTGACTCCCACAAATTCCTTTTCAAAAATCCTGAAACCATTTCTCAGGTTCCCAAGGGCGTTAAGGCTTCTACTGCTAAAAATCCTACCCCTTCTGATACAGATTCCATGGCGCTGGATAGATTGGGTAAGAAGGTTTACACTTCGGCAACCTTAGCAATCAGGGCTTTAAACTGTCAATTTTGTATGCTAAAATATCAACAGCATATCATGGGACTGCTTAAACAGAAAATTATGTTAACTTCTGACTGTGGAAAATAAAGATTTACAGGATCTATTGCATTCAGCTGAACAAGTTGGAAAACATACTTTGCAACGTGGTTTTGATTCTTTGGAGGCCTCTTGCAGGGCTGCTGTTACTGGGTCTGTGCTAAGAAGGCATGCTTGGCTCAAAGAGCAAACTCTGCCTGATCATGTTAAAGCAAAATTGTTGGATGCTCCTTTACAACAGGACTGTCTCTTTGGTAATAAGGCTGAAGAAGTTTTAAAAAAGATGGAAGATAAAGCTAAATCTATGCAAACTGTGAAAGATTTCTTACAAGTGCAACCTGCAAGATTTAGTATGCACTGGCCTACTAAGAACTGGTCCTTTCCAGTTCCTTCGAGAGCCACTCAAGTCAAACCCAGACATTCCAAAGGCTCCAGGTTTCAGTCACAAGGGACTTTCAGAATAAAACAATGGGGTGCCTCCTCTTTCAAATCTGGAAACATCAAAACACCCCCTTATGGTAAGCAGTCTCAATGACTTCCCTTTACACTTACCAAGCACTTACCTTTTTAGCTGCCCCTTTGGGGGGAAAACTGGCTCTCCATGCAAGAAACTGGCAACTTATAACCCAGGACAAATCAGTTTTAAATATAGTATCCCAGGGATACAAATTTAATTTCCACACATTGCCAATTCCAAACGGATGGCCAGACCTGCCCCCACATCAGTGGGCAGAGGCCCAGAAACAAGTACTTTCCCTCATGAGCATAGGGGCTATTCAACCAGTACCAAAAGAGGAAAAGGGACAAGGTTTCTATTCAAGACTTTTCCTGGTACACAGAAAAGACAAATCATGGCTTCTAATTCTGGACTTATCTACTCTAAACACCTTTCTGGACATTCCAAAATTCAAGATGCTGACTCTTCACCAGTTACTTCCTATGCTAGGCAAAGATGCCTGGTTGGGAACACTAGATTTAAAAGAGGCTTGCCTGCATATCCCTATCAGGGAGTCTTGCAGAAGATACCTCCGCTTCAAAGCAGGCTACTTGCATTACCAGTTCTTTGCACTGCCCTTTGGCTTATCTACTGTGCCCAGGGTCTTTACAAAGTGCCTGGCTGCAGTAATTGCATTCTGCAGACAAAGAAATATTCAAATGTATCCATACCTGGATGATTGTCTAATTCAGGCAGAAAACAGGGACATTCTTCTAAAATATCTGTCATTTGTAAAAAGGGTTCTAACTTGTCTGGGGTACACTATAAACGAAAATAAAGCACAACTGGTACCCTCTCAAAAAAATTACATTCCTGGGTGCAAGCTTGAACACAACTGTCCAGATGGCTTTCCTTACGCCAGAAAAGCAAATTCATTTGGTGACTTCCTTCAAACAGGTGGCCACAAAAACCCTGCTATCTGCAAGACAAATTCTGCAATCCTTGGGTTCATAGCCTCCTGCATTCTTCTAATTCCATATGCAAGACTGCATATGAGGAAACCTCAGTGGTACTTAAAAAGTTTATGGAGTCAACATTGTCACAGCCTAGAAACAATGATTCCTATCGTACCTTGCCTGCAACTAGAGTTCCTATGGTGGGCAGAGGCCTGCCACCAAAACAAGGGACTGTCATTCACACCACCCCCGGCCGCCCAAACCCTAACTACAGATGCATCAGAATATGCTTGGGGGGCTCATCTTGCAAGGAAGTGCATTCAGGACAAATGGAGCCCAAATCAAATGCAACTTCACATCAATCAAAATGAAATGCTAGCTGTACGGAATGCACTGACAGCCTTCAAGGACTACCTTCATCCAGGACAATTAATGATAAAGGCAGACAACACCATGGTTATGTGGTACATAAACAAGCAGGGGGTACACAGTCCTACCCCCTTTGCAGACTTGCCATGGCATTGTGGAACACAGCCTTGACCTATCAAGTACAACTACAAGCACAATTCCTGCCAGGAAAGCTGAATACTCTGGCAGAAGAACTAAGCAGAAATCTCATGGACCCTCACGAATGGAAACTGGAACCACGGATTTTCAGCATGTTGACATGAAAATGGGAGAGCCTAGACATCGATTTTTTTGCCTCACCCCAGAACTATCAGTTGGACAAGTTTTGCACAAGAACTCATCACAAAAAAGCCTGGAAAGTGGATGCTCTGTCCTTCAGATGGAAAAACCTATCAGTCTATGCCTTTCCCCCTCTGCCTCTGCTCTCCAAAGTTCTACTAAAAGTCAAAGAGGACAAACCAAAAATGATTTTGATTGCTCCAGACTGGCCTCACCAACACTGGTACCCACTCCTGCACAGTGTGTCACACCTTCCACCGTAGCACCTGCCTCAGGCACCTTAGTTACTGTCTCAGCAGAACAACCAAACTCTGCACTCTCAGCTCCAAACTTTGAATCTTGCAGTGTGGCTAATCACCTAAATTCATCCTTAGCAACCCTCAGCAAACCTGTGATGGATGTCATTTTGAAGGCGAGAAGACCTAGTACTAGAAAATCTTATGCTGACAAATGGAAAAGATTCTGTGCCTGGAATCAATCTCAAGGGATAATCACAGCAGTGCCCAACATTCCTCAGATTTTGCAATACTTAACTGAGATGCTTCACGAGTGCCTGTCCTTTTCTTCCAGAAAAATCCATGCTTCAGCCATTTCAACTCATTATAACACAGAACCTCCCCTCTTCTCTCATTCTCTGCTAAAGCAGCATCTCAGAGGGGCCAAAAACTTAAGACCACCCAGGAGCGCTCCAACCCCTGCCTGGGACCTCAATTTTGTATTGGAAAAACTCACTCTCCCTCCTTTCGAGCCAGCTGCTACTGCAGACTTAAAATTTATCTCCTGGAAAACAGCTTACCTTTTAGCAGTCACTTCAGCTAGAAGGATTTCCGAATTACAGGCTCTTATGGCAGTGGAGCCTTTCATCATTTTTCATGCGGACAGGGTATCTCTCAGGACCAATCCATCCTTCATGCCTAAGTTAGTATCCAGTGTGGCTCTTAATCAGTCCATTCATTTGCCAACTTTCTTTCCCAATCCACAGAACAAGGGGGAGCGGATTTTGCATTCATTGGATGTACACAGACAACTTAGATTTTACTTTAACAGGACTAAATCTCAAAGAAAATCTGAACAACTGCTGGTAGCATTTGCTGCAGGGGCAGAAGGAAAGGCTATTTCAAAGCAAACCATTTCCAAATGGATAAGCCATTGTATCAATTTCTGCTATAAGCACCATGGAAAAACTATCCCCCAGGGGATCAGATCCCATTCCACCAGGGCTGCATCTACTTCAACAGCCTTTCTCAGAGGTGTTCCTACCAGGGACATTCTAGAAGCTGCTACCTGGACCTCCATTCATACTTTCACCAAACATTGCCATTTACCACTTTTTTCTAAATCCAGAGCTGGCTTTGCCACTGCTGTCCTCCAGGGGCCTTATAGCTGGTCCTAATGCTGTATAATTCCCTCCACCCAACCATAGTTTTGGGAATCTACCCAGATGTAATGACTGCAACAGTGAAACACAAAGAACATAGTACAGTTGTGTACACTTACCATAAATGTAGATGTTTGAGTGTATTCACTGTTGTAGTCCTGGTTACCCTCCCTCCAGCCCCCTATTTTTTCTCTGGCTATACCTCTACTTTCACTATGCTTAAAAGCTCTTTTGGTGTATTTGGTTTTGGTTGGAGGTATATTTTTTGTGTTTTTAATTTTATTTGCTCCCCATTTGGGGGGCACCTGACATCTGGGGCAAGAAAAACTAATGTAATGGTGTCGGCTGCATGTTTTATACCCCTGACGACCTGACGTCGTGGAAGAAGGGACAGCAACCGACGCAGGACCCAAGACTTTGTTAATCAGGCCGACTGAGGGAAATCTGCCAGCAGATTACCCAAATGTAACGACTGCAACAGTGAATACACTCGAGCATCCACATTTATGATAAGTGTACACAACTGTACTTTTAGACAACTTCAAAAGCAATATTAGACTTGTCTCATTTGCACTTTTAGCTGTAGTGCTGTATAAAGCTTCTGATAAGCAGCACCAGGCTCTGCCAGTCCATTCTTACTGAATTTCAACAATGTGCAAATCAAGAAAGCAGTTAAAAATTTACAGTCTTGTAATTTTGTCTCTATGCCATTAGGTTGCCTCACACCCATCTTATGGCAAAATACAGTTAAGACAGGTTTTAATGGTATTTTTTAGAATTCACACATTATAGATGTATCCTTTTCTTTCATTTAAAACCTTTCCCTGGCAAAAGACTTTGTGATACTTTTGTGATGGCCAAACACAGGCCTGTTGAGTGTGAGCATCACTATCTTCTGTCTATCTCCAGCAAAGCACCAGGACTAACACTGTAGAGCATGTACACAGTCTCTTCTGGTTTAGAATGAGCCCTGATTATACTTGGAAGAGTTTGCAAAGCCCAGTGCAACCAACTATCCAGATGGAACTGATCCTTTGTGTCAGCTGCAAAGCCCAGCCTGATTTCCCCATTTGGAAGCATTTTTAGTATAACTAAGGAAAGTTTTACTTTCAGTTCTTGTCAGGGAACTTATTTTTTTGTTTCACAACTTCCTTCTTTGTAAAAGTTCAGTTTATTAAGTGTAACACCCAGTATTGCAGAAAGGTTTTAAAAAGCTGTAAACTATGTATAAATGAGGTTGCAGCTCAGAGAACGATGAACAAAAGTGGAAGTTGTTTCTGTTAGTCTTATACTGTGAAAAAGCTCACTCTGTGATAGGAAATGAAAGGTGCACACAACTAAAGTTTGCATTTATTTTTGAAACCATTTGTGCTGGTTGGTAATCACAACAATTTCCATGATTGATGGTATAGCTCCCTGTGCCACTGATGTAGAAGGATAAAACCCGGACTATAACCCAAGCATCCCGTAGGAGAGTGATGGTGGTTCCCATCTGGCTCACTCCACTGCTGTGATGACTGGATCTTGTCTGGATAGCCAGGGTCCATCATGGCTAGAGGAGCAGGTGTTGCAAAGATGTGGGCATGGCCACCCAAACCAGTGATGTTAGCCCCTGTTGGCACATATGGGGGAGCACACATGCATGATCAAGAGAGTATAGGTGACAACCATAATGGGTGGAGTTAAGCCATGAACTGAAAAAAGCTGTCATTGCCAGGATCGCAAGGAGAGCACAGAACTATTTGGATGACCCCCCCCCCCCTTATCTTTGGAATGGTGTATGTCTGATTGTTAGCTGGCATGGGTCAAAAATATGGAAAAAACTGACAGTACATTTAATGGGAAGATATAACTGAGTCTTACCTCTAACAAAGAAGTGCTGAATGAGAAAGACTCTTGCATTCTTCTGTAAAGTGCTTTATCCAGTGAAGTGTACCTTCTGAACCAGAGATTGACTGCTGTGTAGCTAAACTACGATCTTTCAAGAAACACTAAAAAAAAAAAAAAAAGTGCGTTATTCACAGAAAACTCTCTTTATATTAGGCTCTTTGAGAGAAATATTAGTCTCTTTGAGAGAAATAATGTTAATACCGAGCCAAAACAACTGCTGTGCTTTTCTTTTAATAACTGAAAGTCTTGGGATTATAAGCCCAGAGGGACTGTATTGCATCTTCATTCATCTGCAGTTGGTCACTGTCCCAGACTGCATCCCATTACTGGTTATGAAAAAAAAAATTAACAGACTTCATGCAGATTAACTGGAGGTCAAGAGTGAACCACAGGCTCTAGAGCTGTGAAGGAAAAACTGCCACTGTGCTGCAGTTGCTCACAGTAAGACCTGTTTGTTAGTTCCCAGCCATGGTCACTCCACCAAGATAAATTGACATTCTCATGCCTCTTTTAGTAATGCCCTGATGCAAATATCTGATTTCCAGTGGTGCATTATTCACGTTTAACCTTGATTGAGTGTTGGTGAATAAAAGCGGCCACTATGAGAAGGATCTTTGGTGGAAGCTGTCCTACAGAGCATTCATAGATTGATAGGTGGAAAGATTCATAGATGAATACTAGTCTAACTGCTCTGAAGGTCCATTTTAAGGCTAGTGAGTAACTGAAATCAGAATCAAACCCTGTACTTTGTGTTTATAAGGTGAGCACATTAACCATTTTATGCCAATGCCAAAGCGATCGTGGACAATAACAGAGCACAATTCTGCCCTAATCTTTGATTATGCGTCACTGTAGCTCAGATATTTGCGCTTTATGTGATTAATCCACTGTATAAGCCATCTGAAACTAAGAATGCAAGTGTTTCTACTCGCATATCTGATGGAGAGAACCTTCTGCAGTATGTAGGGCTTCAAGTTTTGCACCAGCTAGTCTGTCCTGTTTTACAGAAGGTTGTCATATTCTCATTTGCTGTTAGAGTACTTTCACTTGTCTTGGTCCATTCTCTTCTGGGATAACTGGGGAAGGGGTTAAGAACTGTCATACACAGATGGTCATACTTTAGAGACTGAGTCATTCTAGGAGCCTTCCCACCAAAGATAGCTGGAAAAGCTTGCCATGCTGAGAAAAGTGGCACCCATCATTCCATGCATTTTCCTGTTGCTCAGTACTGAGTAGCTATTTATGAATTTGCACACATATGTACTTTATATGACTGATTAATTTTGCCAGCTTAGAAGACATGGGTTGGTTTGACTCTTTATCTGTTAGAGCTGGCCTGTTTCTTACCTTTGTTTGTTAGTTAACTAGGATAGAGTGCTGATGCACGTGGACCATTTTCAGGCTCAGCCTGGGAGTACAAGTTGAAAAAGCATCACTGTGCACCAAGCACAAATCCAAAACAATGTTTTAGCATAAGGAAGAAACACAATCAATGCACATGCATTAAATGGCATGTCAGGTTAGAGATAACTTCTGAATAACAGTAAATGTTTGTGGAAGGTTAATATTATTTATAGCTGGAGTGCTAGCAAAGAGCTCAATGTATAACTTTATGCAGTTTAAATACCCGCCTTGTTGCAGTGATAGGCCAAAATGGCTCTTCTATGATTTTGTACAGCCACAATAAATTACATCTTCATTAGTTTCAGCATACTGTAATTTTTGCCAACATCTGCTGTTTGTGTTAAACTGTGATTTAAAAGTTTCTTCAATGCAGCCATTTAATAAACACATTCTCTGTGCTACTTTGTATTTAATTTCTGCTTCTACAGGAGTCATTTTGTGAGAAAATTTCCAGATTTCCTTATTGCCACCTTTTTATTTCATTAAGCACTTTGTGTTTTCTTTTTTAAATTGTCACAATTTTTTATAGGGTCATAGGTTCAAAGGTAAGTGCTAGGCTAGCTGCCCTTGTGGGACATTTTAAGCCTAGCCAGTTTCCCTTTTGGTGCTTGAATTTAACCAATCCTATTTGGTGTTAGATTGACCTTCCCCATCTCAAGGTCAATAATTATATAATGCTCCTAGTGAGAATAACTGGGGATCATACCATAGACAATTTAAGGGGACTCGTGTATAGGATAAAGCATTTAGGAGCTGCCTCTGCCCCTTAGCAATACAGGATAAATCCCGGGGCAGATTTTCTGTTTCCCATCTATAGACCCATGTTGCCCTTGCATATGGGAAAGGATGGTCTTTGTTTTACATGGATGGCGAGTCTGTTCCAGAACAGTGATATCCTCTGCAAGATAAACCTTTGCCTCCAAACCATTCTGTTGATGTTGCAAGAGAAGTTTACATCCCTAGGCCTAGTATTTGTGATGCCATTTGACTTGCTGCTGCTTTTTCTTTCAGCTGCTCCTGTTAGGGGTCACCACAGGGGATCATCTGTTTCCATTTCTTTCTGTCCTCTGCATCTTGCTGTGTCACACCAGGCACTTGCATGTCCTCTCTCACCACATCCATAAACCTCATCTTAGGCCTTCTTCTTTTCCTCTTACCTGACAGCTGCATCCTTAGCATCCTTCTCCCAATATACCCAACATTCCTCTTCAGCACATGTCCAAACCAACACAATCTCGCCTCTCTGACTTTGTCTCCAAACTGTCCAACCTGAGCTGACCCTCTAATATACTCATTTCTAATCCTGTCTATCTTCGTCACACTTTTTCAAGTCTTAACATCCTTAACTCTGCCACCTCCAGCTGATGTGCAGTAAATCTATGAGTATTGATTTGGAGGATGCCTTGTATGCAAGACGCAGGTCACCTCTTAGCAGTTTGTAGGATACTGGGTATAGTGACATGGCTTTGTATGTAGGACATATTGTTTAGGTCTTAGATCCTTTTAATAAGGTATCTCTGAGGGTATTGTAGCTGTTGTATGTGTCTGGACAGATGCATGCCAAAGGGGCATAATAGTTAGTGATTGGCCTGATGAAGACTGAGTAAGTGAGAACATTGACGTCCCTAGATCTAGTCACAATCCTTTTGTTTAGAAGCTGTGCAGTATAGAAGGATTTTCTTATGACAATCAACACATGTTGGTTGTGTCACTATCCACATATGTTCTCAAATCCCAAACAGCTGAGTTGACTCTTAGAGGTGTTTTATTAGTGTGGTAGTTCTCTGGGGTAGATGACCTCTCAAAAAGTACGATAATGCACTTCTTGGCATTTAGTTTCAGTCCATGATTTTAGCACCTATTATTTGGGATAAAACTTTCTACAGGGTGGCTAAATTCTTTGGGGATTAAATGACTGCTTCTAGCATCTGTAAACTTAGTCAGCCACAGTTTTTTGGTATTGGATTTTACTTCAGAGAAGTAGATGGCGTACATGAGAGATCTCTGCACAGAACTCCAGGGGACTCCACAGGTGGCTGGTCTTGTTGTGGAGGTAACTTTCTCTATTTTGATTTTCTGCATCCTGTTTGTGAGCAGTCCTTTGGATGACATATGGGGTTTATTCCCAGTTTTAGCTTTTCTACTATGAATGGGGGATTGTGTCAAAAGCATTCGCCAAGTTGAGATATGTCGTCTGTACCATTTTACCTTCATTCATTGCTTTGATGACCTTTTCAAAAAAAGTCCACCAGATTGAATTTGTGCTTGTTATTTCATATTGTCCCATTATGTTTTCCTAACATCCCTTTCCATTGTTTTCTCATTTGCTGTTCATTTGTATTCTGAACTTTCATTTTTCTTTAAAACGTCTTCATATAACATGCATTAACCCATAATTTTTGTGTTTTCTCATACTCTTTTTTTTCCTCCATACATAATATTATGTACAGTTCAGTAACTTCATTTTTGCTTATGAGGTATAATACTGTACACAAATATAAGGATGTACAAAATATAGCTGGGGTTTGTAATTCCAGGCTCCCTTTTTTTTTTTATAATTCCAGCATCCCTTTTTCCTTTTTACACAGCAGGATTGATGATGGTGCATACCACTTAAGACTCCTTCACAGTCTGTACAGAAGTTCCAAATGAGTCCGCATCTGTGATGACTGGTGGCTGATGCAACACAATGTGGCTGTTATTTCTAAATTATTTGGTAGTAATATTTTAATAAACTGAGGGGCTAGTATGACCAAAACACCATTCCGGTTGAGGAAAAGGTACTGAAACTGTGTTTCTTTGCATTTGCTTAAGTTACTTTCAGTGCTGCCTTAGCACGCCGTGTAAGTATAAATACAGGTTGATTCATTGAACCTAAGTAATATAAATAAGTCTTTCCACATGTTCTAGGGAAGTAGTTAGCAAGTATCAGATTTTTTTCAGCAAGTGTGGCAGGGATAGCAGTGTGAATAGGGCTTTAGGTGCATCATTCAGCAATGAAATGATGCAGGGATGCTTATGAAATTATTGCATTTGTACCCAGTTGTTACGGCTGTCATTTGTTACATCTTGGACTGAACTTTGTCAGGTATAATAGAAGGTCCTTCATATTATTTGAATGCATACACAATGTACTGTGTGATCCGGTTGTCTTAAATGTGTTGTTTCAGAGTATGCTTTAGTGCATTTTTTTTTGCTTTCCAAGACCTTGAGTACCTTTTTTTTTTTTTTTTTTTGTTACATGTAGGTGTCGCACCCCCATCATTTGTAGCAATTAAGGCCGGGACAACGCTTTATCAGCTTACAACAGCAGGGGAAGCAGTTTCCTGGAACTCTGTGATTGTCCTGATGGTCCTTGCTGTTGTGTCTATTTTACCAGCCATTTTTCAGAAGAAACTAAAACAAAAATTTGAATGAACATTTTTTTCTTTTCTAACACACTCCCCAGAACAGACCAAGAGCAATCAGTACACAGTCATTTCCATTCTTTTCACTTTTTAACTTTGTGAAGAGATTTGTATGTGTAACCAGCAATATCAACTGTACACGTGTGTTTGCACATAATACTCAGAAGTACCTGTACTAGATTTGAGATGGGACATTTCCTATTGTGAAACATTTTCTTGCAAAATTATTCCTTCTTGAGTTGTAGTTATGTGCTGCTGTTCAAGTGGCAAACGACAGGAATTCGAACCTTAGAATCTGCTTTTAAAACAACATTATGGTTGTCATTTGCAACATAACCACAGCCAGGTTCTGTATTTGGGAGTAATGATTTTGCTTTAAAAGTATTATTGAAACAGTTGACCAATGTTATTATGTTTAAAACAATGGCTATTTTAAC
Source organism: Protopterus annectens (assembly GCF_019279795.1). NCBI lineage: Eukaryota > Metazoa > Chordata > Ceratodontiformes > Protopteridae > Protopterus > Protopterus annectens. Next base: position 829,236,548 of record NC_056751.1, read on the forward strand.
TTATTTTAAAAGGACATACTATCGTACTATGTAACCCTGTTCAGAAAAAAAAACTTGCACTGAGGCTGCCAGCAGTGAGTATTGTTTTCCATTAAAGTTATATGACTCTGCTGCCCCTGCATAATAAATGACATTATGAAAACTGTTTTTTGTGAGGCTGTTTAATAGACTGTTCATTTCTGCACAGGCACGGAATGACCGTTTATGTATTGCATGTTGATATGCAGATCCCCAAAACTTTTCAGTCCAGGTATTGAGCAGTGACTGAATGTTTACAGTGACATTCATTATAAATATTGGCAGAGGGCACAAACTCTAAATATTAAAGGGGAATATGGGAAATGAACTTTTGTATATCTAGGAAAGATGCAGAAAGTCAGTGCTTGGGGAAAAGAAGACATTAGTTGATGTTTTCAATGTACTGTTGTATTCAAATAGAGATTATTTCTGGGATCCTAACCTTGAAGTGTCAGTTTGCACTCTAGAATCTGAACCACATAGTCTAACACTTTCTGTAGAATATACTAGTATGTGTACTAATTTTATGGGATAATAAACATTAACCAGTATTCTGAGGCATAGTTTTACATTGTTACCTCAGGGTGTTTCAGTTTCTGTTACTTATCAATGACCAGAAGGCTTTGGTGTGGTTAAAATTGTTTGTTTAGGATGTTCACAGAGTTTATGGTACTGAATCACAAGCCTGCTGGCCATAAAAGATTTGTAGTTTGCTGCCTTAATCAGTAATGTACAGTTTTTTTCTTTGACTGTTGGCAGTGTTGCTTTTAGTACTGTTCTCTGGTAGTGGCTTTTAATGAACTAGTCTTTGTGTAGAACTGAGATGAAAAATGAATAATTTACACCAGAGATGAGTGTGTGACCCTTCAGAGCTGCACTGGCACCACTATGACAAAGAAAAGTGTACATTGTTTTGGGGGGATATGTCTTGTCCATTTTACTTGTTAATTTTCATGTTATTTTGCCCCCCCCCCCCCCCCAGCCCCACCACTGCTAGTACTTTCAGGTTCAGATTTACCTAGTCTTTTCATGGCTGCTGTCCTATTAAATGCCAGACTGCAAGGGATTCATTGTTGGTGATTTCGACAGTTTTAGGCAACATTCTGTGTCCTGCCTCCATTTTTTGAAGATGGTAGTTGGGACTGGGATAACTAATGTCTGTACTCCTGTCTTAATTTTTGAAGTGTGGAAGGCGAGTAAAATTCTGCCTTTCACTAAGGGACAGCAAAGCATTATGCTGTTGCTTCTGCTTGATTTTTCTTTACTGGCTGTACCCCCACACCTCATTGACTTCAAGTCCATTACTAAAAGTTTGTCTAGTCCTTTGGCTAAACTGTAGCAAACACTGGTCAGGCAGACAGTGAGGAGAATAAAGATCCTTAACTGTTGGTGAGCTGCTTCCTGTAGCCCAAGGCCTAGGGTTTCATTCTTTTCTTGTTCTTTTACCTAGTGTGTAGCTGTGAGCAAGTCACTTAACCAGAAGGTTCTCATAGATTGCCCCCTGAAAAGGGAGACTTGTGACCCATGTGCTTACCCATTTAAAAAGTGTGTAAAATAAAAAAAATACCTATCAGTGGTAAAAATGGGAAACCATAACTGCCAACGTAATATTTTACGATGTGAAGCATAATATGCACATTTTAATGACTTAAGTGTTCCAAAGTCCAAATAAGCACTCCTATACTCTGCACCTGCTTTTTGTTGTAGCCAACTTATTAAACAGTTTAGAGAATCATCCTGGATCCTTTAAAAATATATATTTGCTGGAAGTAGAAGTAACTGGGCCAACAGAATTTTTTATATAACACATCAGATTAGAATTTTGTTGAAGAATATCATATACTAAATTGATTATCAATTAAAGTATGCATTATAGCAGAAGCACGTACAATGCTGAAAACTGAAGTTGATGTGCTGCTGCTCCATGAACCCTTATGCATTGACTGAATCTCTGTCACAGTACTACTTCACCTTATAACAAAAAACGGGTACATTTACTCCTTTCTGTGTTTGAGTCCCAGATAATGTACTTTCAAGGCAAAACTTGAAGATAATTTTATTTATTTTCATACATCCATGTTGCAGCACCTTGAAGGTGGAAATAATAAGCTAAGGGGGTACAGAGGCTTATAGAAAACCATCAGAAGTGCTATGCACACAAACGTCTTCCTGAACAACTTTAATTCAAGTATTCTGATTTGGAAAGGAGTTTAATATGCAGCTGGGAGTACTTTCTGCTTTTGCCACATCATGTTATCCAGCATTTGCTGAACTTCTTTTTAATTTGTATTTTATTGTTTTGTGCTTGATGGTTGATACAGTAGTAATTAACTTTAAACAAAAACTGAGATGCAGTTCTGTGTAAGACGACATCCAATTATATTTTTCTGTTCACACTTGAGAATAAGTAAGTGGAGTTTGCCTGAATAGAAAGGAAAGAAGAATAGAAGAATCTGTATGTATCCTTAGCTATACACACGCATCTGTTCCATGGATCAATCTCTTTGTTGCACACTCTTTCTTGTTTGGAAGTTGCATCATACAATATAAGCCTTCAGTTAAAAAGAAAGTGTTTTACTGCTTTGAAGGAATCTTGTTCCATGTCTTTGAACAATATAATGAACTGATCTGTTGTATACAATGAGGTTTAGAGATGTATATTAGCCATATTTACAGTATGTCTAGGAATGACACTAGCAAAGAGTAGTACAGTACATCATTTAAAGCAAATGTAAAAATTACAAAGAACCTAATAAAAAAAAGTGTACCCAAGGACTACATCCAGTGAGAATAAACATTTTGAAGGGAGAAAAATGCAGATGTAGTGTTGGTCTAGTTTTGCTACTGTGACATAATGTTGCACAAAGTTTTCTAATGATGCAAGCAAACTTTTTTTTGCAGGTTTGAGTTATATTGCTGTCTATCCACTAACAATGCTGCTGCATTGGATGCCAAAGAAGAATTGGTTTGTAGCCTCTGTGAGGTCAGCAGTGGGAGAATATGTACCTGAAAAATAAGTGTGTATTTTTTTTAATTACAGGATGAATTATTAACTTCAGTTACATTTTGATGGGGTTAATCCCACTAGGCCAGGGGTTTGTTTTCAGGCGAGACTTTAGGTGATATTCATAATAACTAGGAGAAATTTGGCCAGGACACCAGAAAACTTCTACTTTTTGATTAAATAGATAGAGCTGTAATTAAACAAATGTTTTCTGAAGCAGGACTGTAATGTAGCTAGTTAAATAGCATCACAGTTTTGCTTGTGGATCTGTTGCACAGTAATGTGCATAAAGGATAGTACATGCTAAACTGACCTAATGCCGTCAGTGCTGAGAGGCAGACCAGGGTTGTATCCTTTCGCCTTTGAGGAAGGACTGTGGAAATATGAGGAGACTGTGTATAGTACTGGGACATTGTGTGCAAATTGAGGTAATTTGCTGTTTTTGTGGATTGGACGTGTTAGAAGATGTTATTTGTGGGAGGAAATGACTGTATTTGTGCTAAATCAATTGACTATCAACTGCCCTAGCAGTCTGTCACTCAGTCACAGTTGAATAATATGCACGTGTCTGTGTGTGTCTATATGTCTGTGTGTGGGTGTAAAACAAGTTAAAGTACATTATGGAGAGAATTTATTTTACGTGATCAAGCATCAGAGGTATCCCCATGCAGAACATGCCCTTCTGTAGGGGAAGGGATCATAGGTGTGTGTGAAAAAGATGAGCCACTTGCTCACAACTAAGTACGTGCTGACCCAGACTGCTGTAGGTGTTTGTGTGTGAAAACAAACTGAATTCCTCTGAGGTTTTTTTTTTTCTTTACATTCAGATAACTGAAAGTGTTCCCAGTCAAAACTATATTTGAGGGGCAGGTATTCTGTGTAAAAACAGTTGACCATCAACAGTCACCAGCTCCATTGACGTAGATTGGCAGAGATCCAACATAACCCAAGTGAGACGAGTTCCAGTAGAGGCCGGTACATCTGCTGGAGCTAGTGTAGAGGGAGGAAGGAATGACGAGGCCCAGCTTGCTCCCCTGTTCCCAAAGAAGGTGTGGGGAGCTTATGTCTATGTATATTACCTGTGGTTTAAGTCCTAGTGAACATCAGTGTTCACACGTAGGGTGCAAGTCTAAGTGATGATGTTACATGCAGAGGTGATATATATATTGCATAGGTCTGTTGCACACCAATCCCTTGAGTATTGCTGGGCATGTGTAAGGGGCAGTTTAAACACAGTGCAAAAGTCAGAACAAACTGGTCCATAGAATGCCCCGGGGTGTGGGAATTTATAGCGTGCAGTCGTAAGCAAATAAAAAATCTGTTTCTAGTACTTTTCCCCACTTGATCACAGTCATTTGATCCAGATGGTCAGTCATCGTGTGCAACAACTGACATATATCAGTAGAAGAAGAGTGACAGAATTTCTTTCCCTTTGGTTTAGCCAGGTATTTGAGATTTTCCCAGACAGAAAGTGGTTGTTTTGAATGGAACTGAGTAGTACTTTGTGGAAGGTGGACATAACCACCCCCCCAAAAAAAAACATTTTGTGATGGCTGCTTTCACAGTCTTATGAGGTAAAACATATCCAGAAAGGCTTATTCTAAGGACAAAGTCAGAACAGTATTTTGATAGACAAATGTAGATGTAGACGTGACCAGACAATGTACAATTTTACAGACAAATTGTTAGGGCAGGACTACTTATCACCATTTAAAAAAGGTTTCAAGTTTATTCCAAAATACAACCTAGACATAGGCAAAATTCTGGTGAACTTAAAATTGTACACAAGAATTTTAAATTTAAAGATGTTTTTTTAAAAATAAGACTGACACTGAATTGGGAAAAGATTCTAAACTTATTACTTTAAAGAGATCAAGTACTTTTATTCCACCGAACAATCCAATAATACATTTATTTGAAATGTTTTGTGAGGTACAGCTTAGAAAAATATGGAAGGAAAGTAACAAGTCAGCAGATAATTTAACAGTGGCTGAAAGATTTTGTTTAAAGGAACTTAGTACTTCCAATGAACTTAGAATTATGAAACCAGACAAGGGGGGAGGTGTGGTAATTATGAGTAAGATGGACTACACCTATAGGATGATGGATATGCTTAGTGATGAAAAAACTTACAAAAGGGTATCCAAATATGACATGACAAAATCTTATACAAAGGTTGACTGGGAACTGTATGATCTTTTGTTGGAGAACATTATTACAAAAAATGAATACGAATATCTTTCTGTTGACCATCCTGTCACACCAAATATGTTTGGGATACCCAAAATTCACAAACTCAGCAAAACATTCAAAAATGGAAGCAATAGCACACTACGTAGACGTGAGTTGCAAGGACATTTTGGGAAACATCAAACATATTTTAAAAGATTCTTGGCACTGTCTAGAGTTATTAAAGGAAATAAGGAATAGTGTGCTTTAGTGAACCTATTTTCTGTTATTCCTTTAGGTGAGGGATTATGTCTATTTGATGAAAGTTTAGAAACTTTTGGTACTTTCCATACAGTTAAACGAAAACTGATAGTAGACATGATGGAAATGGTATTAAAAAATAACTTTTTCAGGAATACATGTGCTCCCACATATAGAAAAAGTTTTCTCAAGTATTTATTGGTCACAAGACAACATTTTTGAAGTTTACATATTCTATGAATTATGACTATTGCTTTTATTTAGACATCAAATTGTACAAGGTAGGAAACAAGATTGGGTCAACTATTTATCATAAAAACCTTATCTACATTTTAAAAGCTGTCATCCCCATTTCCAGAATTTGGTGAAGGTCAAATGGTGAGACTTTCGATGAAAAAGAATTTAGAAACAAAAATTTATCGGACATGTTCTTGGATAGGGGTTACCCTAGGGAATTAGTAGACAACATTAAGTAAACAGTAAATGAAAGAGTGTTTTTAGACCCATATTACTACATGGAATGTCAACGACAACACAAGATGAAGTCTCTGACTTTAAGAAAGCAGGTGCTTTTGTTATTCCTTATACGGACAATATTCATTACATTACTAAAAGTATTAAAGAGGCTTATGAAACAGTTTTTAACAATCAAACTGAAATTTTGCAATATATAGGTAATACACCAAACATTGTGTTTTGCAGAGGTAGGAATTTAAAGGACTATTTTGAACATGAGACAATATTTAAGAACTCAAAAATGAACACAAAACTGTACATGTCTTTCATGTTCAGCATTCTACATAGGCAAAACTAAAAGAAAATTGAAGGAGAGAATAGCTGAACATAATAGGGACATTAAAAACAAGAAAATGACCAACTCTTTGTACACACACAGTAAGACATGTAAAGACTTCAAAAGGTTCTTGTTTTTTGTCATTGATAGGATACCAGAAAGTAAAAATAATGAAGGTGATGTCAACACACTCCATGATTGCAAAGGAGAGTTTATGGCAGTTAAGATTAAATTTCTGTGTAAAACCTGGCATAAATGAGCATATATCGATTGTTAGTTATTTAAAAATGAAATCAAATGATATTTAATATTTTAAATAATTAACCATTTTTTTCAACATTTCAGTTTATTAAGTTTTTGGTGCTTTTTAGGAATTTATTATACAAACACTTTTAATGGAATCTGAATAAGTGAAACACATTTTATTGATGAACTAGGGTCTGTTTTAAGATGCAATTTACTGTTATCCTTCAAATAGCATCACTTACAACAATATTATAATGATATGAGAATGGCACATGAAATGTATTTAGATATTTGGTATTTAAACTTGAAGAAACGTTAGAAGCTTTTAAATTGGTTTGTGAATCTGACTGTGTATATTTATATTTATTTATTTTTTATGATTAGAAAACCTACAAACATTCTTTTAGGTGTACGTTAAAAATGCATATACTAATGAAGGTTAAACCAATTTTCTTTTCATTAAGTAAATTCATTAAGTAAGTTCACAGTTAATTAAATATATTTATTTATTGGTTGATTGGTAGAGTAAAATGATACGTTACAGATTGTATAAAACAGTTAGCAGTTGTGGCTTGTATTTGACTCTGAAGAAACCCATGATGTTGGTGGGTGAAAGCGCTCAGTTTTTTTAATTAAATACAGATTTCTATTTATTAATTTTGCAGCAACCGTTTTATTCTGATTGCGGATTATTCTTTCAGTATTTTACAAGTTTAAGCCTTTACGTGTCATGATGGTAGACGTGACCAGTGTTTGAATTTCGTATTTTTTGCAACAAGACTATTGCAGTTTTTTTTTCCTTCTTTAATCTGTCAGCTTATAAACTTTCATCAGATTCATTTCATAGGAAATATATGTATTCCTTTTGTCACAAAATATAGTACCAATAAAAATCATAAATATGCTGTAGTTTAGGAAGACATAAAACTAGAATTTATTTGCCTCTAATATGATGATTTCAAGTCACTGCTATGTACATGTCAGAAAAATAACATTGCTGAGAATGTGAATTGACTTTTTTTCCAAAACACTGCTGCAGCTTTATCTTTGACGTAAAAGAACAACTTAATTATGGGTTCATAGCTAAGTACTTGGCTAGCTGTCCTTGCAGGCCATTTTAAGCCTAACCAAGTTCCCTTTTGGTGCTCAAATTAACTTATCCCATTTGGTTGGAGATTGGTCTTACCCATTCATAGTTGATAATTAATTATATATTACCCCTAATGAGAATAACTGGGATCATACCACAGATAAGTTGAGGGGACCCCTGGGTGGGATAAAATATTTAGGAAATCTCTCTCTATCCATTAGTAGTACAGGGAGCCATAATGGGTTATATTTTATATTTCCCATCCATAGGCTTGAATGTGGACAGGGAAGAGCTTTGTTTTACGTTAATGGGGAGTCTGTTCCAGAGCAGCTGTTTTCTCTGCGAGACATAATGTCTCTCCAGACCATTCTGTTGTTGCAGAAGAGGTTTAGGTCCCTAGACTGGATATTTTTGATGCCATTTGACTTGCTGATGTGCAGGAAATGCATGTGTTTTGGTCAAAGGATGTCTTGTATGCTAGACACAGGTCACCTCTTAGCAGCCTATAGGATATAGAGTATAGTGAGAGGGCTTTGAGTCTGTCCATGTAGGACATGTTGTTTAGGCCTTGTACCCTTTTATTAAGGTGTTTCTGTGGGTGTTCTAGTTGTTGCATGTGTCTGGACAGATAATATGCCAAAGGGGACATTATTCTCGAATAGCCTTTGAGGGGTGAGTAAAGGGGGACAGTGACATCACTTTACTTATAAGCTGTGCACTTTGCTTATAAGTTGTGCAATATTGAAGGACTTTCTAATAACAGTTGGTTTTAAGTTAAGTCAATGTCCACACAAGTTCCCAAATCACGAATAATTGGGTCAGCTCTTAGGGGCATATTGCCATTGTGGTAGTTCCTGTGGTAATGACTTCCCAAAGAATACAATAATGCATTGTTTTGGGATTTAGTTTCAGTCCATGATTTTAGTACTAGTTATTTGGGACATAACTTCCTGCAGGATTCAACGACTACTAGCTTGCAGTCATCTGCAAACTTAGTCAGCCAAAGCCCTTTGATATTGGCTTTTACTTCAGAAAAGTAGATATCAAACAAAATAGATCCCATAAAGAGTTGTTACATAGAGGCACTAGGAGTATTTGCACAGGTATACATTTTTTCTAGGATCTTGGTCCATAGTTAAGTATTAGGCTAGCTGCCCTTGTGAGCCATTTTAAGCCTAGCAATTTCCTTTTCAGAGGTGAGAATCAAACACTGTACCTTGTGACTGTGAGGTAAACACTTTAACCATTATGCCAACCGCCAGAAGAGAGAGGGAGAATTGCAGTGAGTCTGAAACTGGGTAGATCCACACAACATTCCACAATTCCACAAGCCACTTGTATTCAATATGCGGATGACTCCACACTCTAATGCTCATCTACCTCTCTCAAACTCTACTCTATTTACTCAGATGTCTTCAACACTGTAGAAAACATGGTTTACCAACATGCTGTCCTTCCTCAATTCAAAAAAAAAAAACTCTTCTCTTTACACCCACACCAGGTCTTCTTCCATTAGACTTTTCCACTCTCATCAAATAATGGAACTGTTATTCTCCCTGATACTACCACTAAACTTGTATTAATAATTATCATAAATCAATCACAATTTAAAACAATAAACAACAACATTAAATTAACAAAACCAAAAAAAAAACACCCTCCCTTAATAAAACCCTTTTAAAACAGAAAAGTGCCACCTCCATACCTCCCATCTAATCTCTTCCTCCTGTCAGCCAAAAGTATATTTACCAAAGCAATTAACCACCTTAACTAAACCTACCTCCTCTAATAATACATGGTACCAGCTTGCGGAAATCCTTCAACCCTTCTAAATTTATACTATCTAACTAATAAATTGTCAATTTGCTAAAATTCATCCCATCCCCCAACTCACCTGTGCCAACTAGTTATTTTATAGCCCACAATATACCCCAAACCTTCTAATTTAAAATAAAAAAACTTATAGTCCCATATAATAATCTGAACTCCCATACTTCTTTACTCAACAAGATGCCACTTAAATACAAATAATAATAACACAGCTCACGTTCTATAGACCTACACACACCCAAACCCCCTGAACCTACTCTCTACTCTAACTTTTCTCTCTTACTACCAACTCTTTAAAAAAACACAAGAAAAATGCACCCACTGAACCCCAATAGTGCCTTATACTAACCACTCTTTTAACCCTCTTTCTTCCTCTTCTTTCCTTCTCTTCACTTTTACTTTTGAAGTAATGCTTTTGACTTGTAAATAATTTAACCCCTTTTAAACTCTAATAATCTTAGCTTTTCTTCACCACAACTCCTCCTATCTGCTATACTTTTGAACCTTTACATGTTTTCCTTGAGCTGTCTTAAGCATAATTCTTACTTCACTGTACTGTTTCACTTATGTTTTTAAATACTGCTACTTATTTATGATCTATTCTCTTTTATGCTCCTCTACTTTCACTGTTTTTATTCAAGTGTTTTAGTGTTTTTTTTCTTTCTTTTTTGTTTGTATTTATTTTTATTTTGTATTCCTTTTTTTATTTTGTTTTTATTTTTTATTTGTTTTTATTTCATTTTACCATGTATTCATTTTTTTATTCTTGGATATTTGTTCTAGGAATGTTCTTTCCTATTTGAGCTCGAAAAATATTTATATTAGACATAATTTATTTATAAACAAATGTAAAATAAAATAAAATAAACATCTGCCATTATGGAGGGCAGTATATACCATTGTTCTCAACAGGGAGGAAAATGAGGTTTGTGTCTGAATCTGTTGATGAAAGTGGAGACAGGATAAGCTATGGCATCAGCAGCCAGCGTTAAGGTATTCAGAAGGAAGGAGGTCCAGGGCTGTTTTGGTGGGACTTTAGTTTGGATTGGGAGAATACTGTATTATAGAGGCTGGTAGAGGTTTTATAGTAAAGAGACTGGAATCAGTGCTAGGGAGGTTTAAAAGTACAGTTTGGGTTAGAAAGTTAACAGCATTAACAAAGTGGGTATTGAAGGCACAGCCCACTTGATTAGTTGAGAGATGCCCATCCAGAAATAGGTAGACTATGTAGCATGGAGATTTTGATTAAAGAAATACCATCTTCTAATCTGAAGTTACTTGAGCTTGATAATATTTCTCAGGTCATGGTAAGAGTGCAGGGTGTTGATGTGTTAACCTGCTGGATATTCCAATTTTTGTCTCATGCATTGTTAGGGAGCAGTATTAGATTTGACTCATTGTCTCTTTATTGGGGCATGGTAGTGTCATTGAAATGTTGGATAGCTTTATTGAGGGGTGGAAGTTTTAGGATGTTCCAATTACAGTACCTTTTTGAATTTATAGAGACTCTTGACAGTTATGTGGAGCCCTTTTATTGATTTGCAAGCAGAGTATGGATGGTATAGGTAAGGTAATGGTCACTAGTGGAGTTTGCTGAGATCTGGTTGGGCTGCATAACCTTTAGAACTGGAGTTCTTAACATTACAGTAGAGTAGAGAGAGTGGGGTTCACTGGTGGAGGGGAAATGGTTGCATAAAGTCCAGTTAGTGTTTATGTTCCCTAGTATAGTTGTTTTGTGAAATATGTTGTCAGAGGTCCATTATAGGGTGACTGCAGTTGTGAATATGAAGCAGGGGACTCCTTAAAGGTAGAGGCTTGTTTGTAAGTTGGAAAACATGTGGAAGGTTGGCATAATGGTTAAGGTGCTTACCTTAGAAGCACAAGGTGCAGGGTTTGATTCTAATGTGGAGTAATTGGCTAGGCTAAAAATGGCCCATAAAGGCAGTTAGCCTAGTACTAACCTATGGCAGCTCCATCTGTTCTTTTGGAGGTCAAGCCATAGTATGTTATAAACAGGAGGCACAATTTATTAGTAATAGATGGTTTTAGTCAGGTTTTCTTTAATATATAGGTGCCCGGTATCTGCTGATGTTTTATTACATATGCTATAGATATTGAGACTAAAAACTGTGATGTTGTGGGGGAAGGGAGTTATATAATTATTACTGTGCTTAGAAAGGTAAGGAGATTTATTCAGGTGCCTTTGAGAGTTGGGAACGGGTCCTGGTTAGAGTAGACATCCCTATTGAGCAGAAGCTGTTTTTTTGTTTTCCTTTTAAGTTGGATGATGGCAGTAGTGATATAAATTTGATTTCCTGTGGTAAGTTGGTGGTGATGGCAGAGTGGATTTCATATGTATGTGCCAGGGTCTAATTAGATGATGGGAGGTAATATATAGATGAGGAGAAATCGTGGGAAAGGGAGGTAAGTTGTTGTGTAATTGTGGTGATAGCATGACTGGGTAAGTGGTGGCTGTAGTTGTATGAAGGGTTGGTAGGCAGATAGAATGGATAGCTGTAGGAGGAGAAGACTTAAGTAGAATGAGATGGAACATTATAGACAATTATGTGGGGTTGAGGTGGACAAATAGAATGGGGAAGAGGAGAAGTGGGAGTACTATTGGGCTTGTTTAAGATAACTGGGAAGGGGGGTTTATGGATTTTCAGCAGTAAGATAAGTAGCAGAATGTTAAGGTGGAAAAATAAGAGGTGTAATCTGGTATGGATGGATTGCTTATAGCTGGAGAAGGGTATAAGGATAAGAAGAGAGTTTTTTGTTTGGGAGAGAGGAAATTAAATGAATGAAAGGGACTTGGGCTTTTGCTATGTGATTGGAGTGGAAAGAGTAGTAGTGTATAAGGGTGGGAAGAGTAATGCAGTGCACAGGGTACTTTGTTTTTACTGGAGGAATGCAGCTCTAGGTGTGGCTGTGTAAAGCAAAGTTTTACGATTGGTCAATGTAGGGGGGAGTATCTTATGTTTTTATTAGTAGAATGCAGCTCTTGGTGTAGCTGTGTCACTGTTAGGGTATTGTAGTGAAGGGTGGAATCTGGGGTGTAGGGTATGGGAGAGTGGAGTGAAGCAGAGTGCAGCAAGGGTGTACCTATCTCAGCAAACCACCTAGGTAGGGAATCTTACAAATTAGGTCAGTATGGTTTGTGATTACTGGTGTGGTGGTGGGGCAGGCTAGTTGAGTAGGCTTTAACTGCTGCAGCACTGCACACTGTCTGATGGTAATTAAATGGTAGTAACTCTTAAGTTAAAATCAAGTAGCAGTACTGAAAAATGAATAAACCAGTCTTAAACGATATAAGACTTCCCCACTGTTGGAATCCCAGTGAGAAGTGCTACCTCTGGGTCTGTTGTAAGGTGTAGTGTCCATGGGTGATGTACGTTTTCTGGATGTGATGTGATGAAGTTCACAGGAGGTTAGACTGTGGGGGGACCATCCTGGAGAAAAGGGGGTATCTAATGAAAAAAAAATGTAACACTTGCAGCCATGAGACAGGTTTACAAGCCGACTTATAGCCTTTACACACTGTTTCACAATTTTAACCTAGTTTTACTCAGGAGACTGTCCTAATTGCTGTTGACCAAAAAATGTACAATTTAAACATAAAAAGAACAATTAATAAGATCTTTCGGACAGAGAATATGAATTTTTAGGATTAAATTGTAATGCTTACAATTAAGCAAGGATCAGTCCTTGCACACTTGCTGTTGACCAAAAAATATACAATTTAAACATAAAATGAACAATTAATAAGACCTTTCGGACAGAGAATATGAATTCAGGGCAGAATATAAGATATTTTGGGCTTCTGTAGTGGACTGTTGTGTACTTAAAGTAGCTGATGCAACAACAGTGTTTGTGGAAGAGTGAAGTTTATAACTATGATGAGCTTTTAGATAAATTCCCAGGTTTACCTTTATATCGTCTATCACACTTTGCCAACCAGCCACTTCGATTCATTTATGCGAACCAAAACCGCAGAAGACTTTAAATATCGAAAAACATTCGACATTTCCGGCCGCGCCACGCCATTGCTACCATGGGTCAAAAAGGGGCGAGGTTTTGTCATTCTCTTATTCAGAATTCGACGTTGGAGACTTTCGCATTTCAGTATTCGCGGAAGTCATTTCGCCCATATCGAGATCGACGATATAAAGGTAAACCAAATTCTCATTGGTGAATACTACAGTTTACTTAAAGTAAAATTTGTATAATAAGATTAAATGGTACAGTAGCCATAGTTGCACAAACTGGAGAGTTCATCTTAGTGACTGGGTCTGCTGACACTGGTCAACAGAAAGTAGCTACAGGTGCCACTAACTTATGAGAAAAGTGAGGAGATTAATGAGATAGTGGGGACATTGCCAGTGGTAAGTATATGGAAATCAAACTGTACAACAAAAGGAAGAAACTGTTGCAGAAAAGAGGAAAATCCCAGGATGCAAAAAACTCCCTTACCAGCCTCCGTAAGAAGCTGAGATCCCTTATAAAATCCTCCAAAGCTAGTTACGAAAATAAAATTACCAAAGATTCCAAAGACAACCACAAGGCATTCTATAGCTATGTCAAGAATCTAAATGGCAATGCTCAGATCTGCTGTGAGCTACAACAGAATGGCATTAAATACACTGATCCCAAGGATATTGCCAACTTCACCCCCCTCTCACCCCCTAAAGGGCCCATCTCAATACCAAAAGATTGCCAAATTCTGGTGGTAATGGCCACATAGGTAGAAACTGCACTCTCCAAAGCTAAGAATACAGCATCCATGGGACCAGATGACATCCCAGACAGTGTACTACATGCACTACAAAATGAATTGGCACCTCACCTAAGTGTCATGTTTAATCATAGCCTCACCTCAGGCTTTGTGTCCACTGAGTGGCGCACAGCTACAGTTACTCACTCCACAAGGGGGGATCCACCTTGGATCCCGGGAACTACTGTACCATCAGTGTGATGAGCCTGATCTGCAAGGGTATGGAACGTTTTATCATGGAACTTATAAACAAAGACATTGGCAACCTTCAAACACTGGACTCCACACAGTTTGGGTTCGTGAAGGGCTGATCTTGTCTCCTGAACCTGATTGACTCATTCAAATCTGTCTCAAGAGTTGTGGACGAGGGTAAGGCTGTCCACACAGCCTATCTAGATCTTGCCAGGGCCTTCAACACCATCCCCCACTCTGGAATCATAGATTGACACTGAGCATACACAGTGAGCAGAGTGGATGAGAGGTGTTGACTCCAACTCTTAGCTGAGATATACAAGTATCCTTTTTTTTCAATTACTTATTGTTTCTAGCAATTTATATATAGCACTTGTATTGTAATCTGCATGGGTAACTGATTTGTTTGCAGTTAAAAGCATTCTGTATCTTTACAAATCTTTATCTGTTTAAAACGTTTCATTTTGTGGCTTTCTGTAGTGCTTTGTAGGCTAATAGCTTTAGTATTTGTCCTAGTTCTGAATTGTTGGCTCTGTGCTTGTTGTTTATACAGTGATTGTTCAAAGCACATGAACAGGCCATTTTGAATTAGCTGAAGCCTTTCTTTACCTTGGCTAGATTGTATTAAGTGGGGGCTGGTTTTTTTGTGTTTTTGTAAAAAAAAAAAAAACTTTCTTCTGGTATTTAAGCCCTAACTTTGAGAGAGTTTCTGTCTATACACACTGAGCATACACACTGAGCAGAGTGGATGAGAGGTGTTGACTCCAACTCTTAGCTGAGATATACAAGTATCCTGTTTTTTTGATTACTTATTGTTTCTAGCAATTTATATATAGCACTTTTATTGTTATCTGCATGGGTAACTGATTTGTTTGCAGTTAAAAGCATTCTGTATCTAGGGTTGCCACCTTTTCAATTGGCCAAAGTGGGCCATTTTTGGGACACACATCAGATTTTACAGGCCGATACATACCCATGGTCATTACAAAGGATAGAACTTAACTTTTTTCCCTAAATAAAAGCTTATTCTTGTAGCAGTTTAGTTGCTTATTATGTTTCTTGTAACATTTAGGTATTTTAGATACAGAAATAACTATTTTATGCAACTATTACATAAAATATGGGACATAATTATGTCCTACAATCTCAGGACATTTGCCCTTTTTAATATTTTTTGCCAGGACACAACTGCCCAAAGAGGGACTGTCCCTCTCAAAGTGGGACAGGTGGTAACCCTATCTGTATATTTACAAATCTTTATTTGTTTAAAAACTTTAATTTTGTGGCTTTCTGTAGTGCTTTGTAGGCTAATAGCTTTAATGTCCCCACCTGCCCTTCCTGTTGGTGTCTTGGTGTTATACTTGGTGGCTTTGCAGTTGCCCGCCCCTACTGTAGATCTGATCTGGGACACTCCTCCCAGTCTAGTGTCATTAGCTCTTTCGACCTAATACAGAGAGAACATTTGATGAGGCCTTCTGTTTCTCCTTTTTCCCTTTCAAAAAAAAAATAAAAATAAAAAAAATATATATTTTTTTGCCTGAATTTTCTTATGTTCTGACTGTGCTTCTCAAACATTTTGGAAATATAGAGTATATTTTAGAGCATTTATTATAACTGTAATTGCCTTAATATTGCTACACCTCAAGTGCTCTAGGTTGCACTGCATCTGAAGTGTTTGTGTGTTTTAGCTGCTTTTTTGTATATATATATATATATATATATATATATATATATATATATATATAGACTTCTCTGTATATGTAGACTAGCTACTTATTCTGCTGTTACTGCCTCTTAAATCATTTTCCAGTTGTGCACTTGCCTTGCTTCATTTAAAAAGTTTTAAATTGCTAATTTTGTAAAGTTTTAATTGCATTTACTGTTTAGGACTACACACTCGTGAGTTAGCCTTTTCTGTGTTTATTTACGGTATTCTTGCATTGTTTAGCCTGTTTCAACAAAAAATAAATATGCTATCTTGTTTGCTCGTTTCCCACCTTTTCTAGCCAGTCCATATCCCAGGCTTTGCTTGTCTCAGGACTTTATTTTCTGTGCTCAGAGCTATCCAGACCTTGCTGTGGTAGAGGGAAGTCCTACTGCCTACCAGTGGGACTGGTGAGCATTGTACTGCCTATCTAATGCTAGAGGAGTGGTTTCCAGCTCTGAAATTGTAATTTTATTAGCCTTTTTGGGCTGATTTCTATCCCTTCCAACTTTCTGGCTTAAAAATGTGTGTGTTTGCACATTTTTCACATCATGCAGCACTATGAGGCTACAGTTAAACTATTCCAGGTGCCAGAAAGTTTGCTGTTCAAATTTTCCCTTTAAACTAGCTAGTTTCTCAGTAGTAGCACTAAAATCTGAACCTCTGTGACTAGCACTTGCTATAGAACCTGCTAGAAAGCTAGGAAGCCTGAAACTGATGCAAGCACTCAGCTGTCCTTGTCAATAAGGAGAAATTAATTATAGGCACTAAACAGCCTACAATTGCAAAGTACCTTGCAAAGGTAAGGGAAAACCGCTCTTAAACTTTACAAAAAAGCACAGAAACTGGCATGTCCAAGGGTCAGCTTCCCGTGATTTCTCCTGTCCACCTGGTGAATTTGGGCATACTGGGGCAATGCGGCAACTGCCTCATGTACACAGGCAATCCTCTCCTCCTACCACCCAACACTACAACCTGCGAGAGATGCACTTACATAGCCAAAGTGGAAGCAACACTCTCTCCGGTCAAGATTGTGCTAGACATTCAAGAGGAGAAGGCTAACACCTGCATTACACCTCTAGCAACTCATAGACCTTCAAAACCCACACCATCAACACCCACACATAGCAACACTAAACCCACATATGCGGAGGCCCTTAACATTAACCTGCCCAAGCAACAAGGACCTCTGAAGCCGAAACGCAAACAAACACCAGTCACAACCAAAGTGACACATAGCTCACAATACCAGTGTGCCACCCAACAACAGCCCCTAAGGCAAGACAATGTACCCAACACTTTAATCATAGGTGACTCTATAGTCAGGCACACTGATGTCCCACTCACCAGGCTGAACAAGCAGAAAATTAGTCAGCTGCATGTCGGGTGCCAGGATCTGCCACATAATGCATGCACTCAAGTTACTCCACAACAAGTACAAATACGACTCTGTCATTGTCCATGCTGGAGTGAATGACTTGAGATGTAACTCCCTGGACTACATGAAAAGAGACATGGAAGAGCTCTTGGATCATGTGACCCAGGCAGGTATGACCCTAGCCCTGAGTAGCATCCTGCCTTCGCCCAGAATTATACTATAGTATAAGGACAAAATGATTGACTGCAACAATTGGCTAAGCTTCTGGTGTCATTCAAAGGGGATCCAGTATTTGTCTGCCTGGGAAGACATGATCAACAAACCACGATGCTTTGCCAGAGATGGTCTGTACCTGTCACCCCTGGGATTTGGGTTACTGGCTAAAGCTCTTGCCACCCCCTATAGTGACCGTAACAGATACAAGCATGCAAAATCTGAAGGTAATGCTACTCAATGCTAGAAGTCTAAACCTCAAAATGCACTCTCTCGAGGCACTCTTTAAAATGGAGAACATTGATATCTGTGCAGTGACTGAGACCTGGTTCAAGGCTCCAGAGAGCACCCCTGCAATACTAGGCTACAATTCTTACCACACTTTTCGGCCACAAAACCAAGACCGAAACACTAAAGGTGGAGGAGTGTCCATATTCACCAAGGATATTCACACCTCCAGGCTAGTTGCCCAACACAATGCATCTGAAATTCTCCAGGTGCAACTAACACTAGGTAAGACTGCAATCCAAATTGTAGCTTGCTACAGATCCACCACCATACCCCAAGATTCTCACTACACCTTCCTAAACATACTGGAAAATATTAAGATACAACCAAACACCCTAATACTGGGTGATTTAAACTACCCTGCCATTAATTGGGAAAACTACTCGGGTACCAACTCCTTTTCCCAGCGGTTCTTGGAATTCATAAATTCCAACGCCCTGGATCTACTAATCCCTTGTCCCCCCAGGGGCTCCAATATCCTAGACCTGGTCATTACCAACATGGGAGATAGATGCTCCACACCAGTGGTCACCCCCTCATTGGTCAGGTCTGACCATAAGCAAATCACCCTTAACATCCACATCCCACCCTCGCCCCCCAGTAAGGAAACCACCTTAAAAACCTTCTCCAAAGCCAACTTCATGCTACTGAAGTCAGAAGTGACAAACTTCACGACACCCACGCAGACGGGATCTGGAAGTTCAACTGCAGAATCCTACACTAAGGCACTCTACGAGCACATCCACTCGTGCATGAATCGTGCCATCCCAAATAGAACCAAGATGCTCTTCTCCAAAAAAAAGTAAGCCAATCTGGTGGTCCCCTGCTATAAACAAACTATACAACAGAAGGAAGAAACTGTTGCAGAAAAGAAAATCCCAGGATTTAAAAAACTCCCTCACCAGCCTCAGTAAGAAGCTGAGATCCCTCATAAAATCCTCAAAAGCTAGTTACGAAAATAAAATTGCCAAAGATTCCAAAGACAACCACAAGGCATTCTATAATTATGTCAAGAATCTAAATGAAAATGCTCAGATCTGCTCTGAGCTACAACAGAATGGCATTAAATATACTGATCCCAAGGATATTGCCAATATCCTGGCAGATCAATTTAGTGCCAACTTCACCCCCCTCTCACCCCCTAAAGAGCCCATCTCAATACCAAAAGATTGCCAAGTTCCGATAATCACAACCACACAGGTAGAAACAGCACTCTTCAAAGCTAGGAGTATGGCATCCATGGGACCAGATGACATCCCAGGCTGTGTACTACATGAACTACAAAATGAACTGGCACCCCACCTAAGTGTCATGTTTAATCATAGCCTCACCTCAGGCTTCGTGCCCACTGAGTGGCGCACAGCTACAGTTATCCCGCTTCACAAGGGAAGATCCGCCTTGGATCCCGGTAACTACCGTCCCATCAGTCTGACAAGCCTGATCTGCAAGGGCATGGAATGCATTATCGTGGAACTTATAAACAGGGACATTGGCAACCTTCAAACACTGGACCCCACCCAGTTTGGGTTTGTGAAGGGCCGATCTTGTCTCCTGAATCTGATTGACTTCTTTGAATCGGTCTCCAGAGCTGTGGATGAGGGTAAGGTGGTCCACACAGCCTATCCGGACCTCGCCAAGGCCTTCGACATCATCTCCCCACTATGGAATCATAGATAAACTTACTAAGCTGGGCATAAATCCCTATGTCACTCGATGGGTTACCAACTGGTTTACTGACAGAACCCATACTGTAAAAGTAGCCGACTCCAAATCTAGCTCCAGACAAGTGGAGTAGCTTAGGGTTCAGTCCTGGGACCACTTTTGTTTGGCATCTACTTCTCTGAAGTACAGGCCCAACACTAAGGGACTCTGGCTAATGAAGTTTGCAGATGACTGCAAACTGGGAGCCATTACTGAATCCCCAAATGATGTGGATATTCTGCAAAAGGGCCTTACAGAAACATATGCCTGGTGCCAGAGCCATGGGAAATGTATAGTTATCCCCTTTGGAAAAAAACATGTACCCATGAACTACCACATAGGCGGCAGGACAGTAAACATCGAAAGTGTGATGAGAGACTTAGGGACACAAGTCGACAGTGGTCTCATTTTCGATAACCACATCGCCACAACAGTCAGGAAATCCTTTTATGTGGCACACATCATCACTAAGGGCTTTTCATCCAGAAAAAAAGGAGGTCATTGTCCCAATGTACTCATCCCTCATTAGACCCATTATAGAGTATAATGCCCCATTTGGTATGTACCTCACAAGACATCTGCAACAGCTGGAAAGGCCACAGAAATACCGCACTAAAAGAATCACAGGCCTAAAGCAGATGCCATATGCTGACTATCTAAAAAAAACTCCAGCTATACTCTGTGGCATATCGTCTACTCAGAGGCGATCTCTGCTTAACATACAAGGCCATGTCAAACCCTGAGCTGTTGGACATGCTCACTTAAAGAAATCTCAATCCCTCAGAGCCACATGCTCCAGGGATCTAAGCCTTATCATCACAGTGAACAAAACATGCTGGAGGGATAATTCCTAACTCAGAGACTCCCCATACTCTGGAATAGACTGCCCATACATGTCAAGCAGAGCGCCTCATTGGCCCTCTTCAAAAGGAACCTTGATGATTGGATGGGAGATAGGAAATTCACCCCTGGGATCATGTCAGTCGCCCTGCTAGACAGGGGCCCAGAGAAGTAAATATTGTGGGAAGAAATTTCCAGGGAATTGTTATGGCTAGGCTTGCATAAGCCTTAGGGCCGATAGCCTAGTACCAACCTATGAACTTAATAAACTTTCTCAGCTGGGCATAAATCTCTACATCACTCGATGGGTTGCCAACTGGCTTACTGACATAACCCAGACTGTAAAAGTAGCCAACTCCAAATCCAGCTTCAGACAAGTGGAGTACCTCAGGGTTCAGTCCTGGGACTGCTCTTGTTTGGCATCTACTTCTCTGAAGTACAGGCCAACACTAAGGGACTCTTGCTAACAAAGTTCACAGATGACTGCAAACTGAGAGCCATTATAGACTCCCCAAATTATGTGGATATTCTACAAAAGGGCCTTACAGAAACATGCTTGGTGTCTGAGCCAAGGGCTCAAGCTTAATGCCAAGAAATGTATAGTTATCCCCTTTGGGAAAAAACATGTACCCATGAATTACCACATAGGTGGCAGTACACTAAACACCGAAAGTGTAATGAGAGACTTAGGGACACAGGTGGACAGTGGTCTCACCTTCGATAACCACATCGGCACAACAGTCAGGAAATCCTATGTGGCACACCTCATCACTAAGGGCTTTTCATCCAGAAAAAAGGAGGTCATTGTCCCACTGTACTCATCCCTCATTAGACCCATTATAGAGTACAACACCCCGTTTGGTATGTACCTCACAAGACATCTGCAACAGCTGAAAAGGCCGCAGAAATACCTCACTAAAAGATTCACAGGCCTAAAGCAGATGCCCTATGCTGACCGACTAAAAAAACTCCAGCTATACTCCTGTGGCATATCATCTACTCAGAGGCGATCTCTGCTTAACATACAAGGTCATGTCAAACCCTGAGCTGTTGGACATGCTCCACTTAAAGAAATTCCAATCCCTCAGAGCCACATGCTCCAGGGATCTAAACCTTGTCATCACAATGAACAAAACATGCTGAAGGGATAGGTTCTTGACCCAGAGATTCCCCATACTCTGGAATCGATTGCCCATACATGTCAAGCAGAGCGCCTCCTTGGCCCTCTTCAAAAGGAACCTTGACGATTGGATGGGAGATAGGAAATTCACCCCGGGGATCACGTCAGTTGCCCTGCTAGACAGGGGTCCAGGGAAGCAAATATTGTGGGAAGAAATATCGGGGGAATTGTTTGGCTAGGCCCTAGGGCTGATAGCATAGTACCAACCTATGAACCTATGAAATGTGGAGTAGTAAGACCAGTGGAAGTACTTTTAGATGAGACAATATGAGTAGTTAGTAGATTGAGTATGGAGATGGATGAAAAGGGGATGGTGTAAGGAAAGACAGGATAAATAGGACTGTGAGGGATAAGCAAATCATATTTCTGAGGTAACTGTATTATGTTTACCGATGGAATTCAGAAGCCAGTCAAAAGAGAGAGGAGGGGTAAAAGAGGAAGTGGAGAAAGTTATCAAAAGAGGAGTGATTGGGAAGCAGTAGTGTGTGGATGCTACAGATGCATTTTAACAAGAGTAAAACATTACAGAAGGCACTGAGAAGAAAGTTAGAATAACAAGAAAGACCAGTCTCTGTGGTGATACTGGTGTGCTCAGGGAACGAGCACCAGTGGTAGAAGAAAAAATGTAGAGAGAGAATAAGGGGAGGAAAGTGGCAGAAGAATATGTATTGACAGTACAGCATCTCATTAAAGAGTTAAAGGAGGAAAGCCATTCCGAAAAGTGAATACCATAGGCAGTTAGCATTTTTGGTAGATTTAAGACTCAATACTGTGTAATGTCAGAGTCCAGATTTTACCTTGTATCTGTAGGTAACAAATGCAAGTGTGTACAGTCATTTCAGTTAATTAATGCCTTGGTGGTACGGTGGTAGCGTTGTTACTTCACAGCAAGAGGTTCTCCCGTTCGATTCTCGACTGGGCTTGGGAGTGCCTTCTGTGTGGAGTCTGCATGTCCTTCCTGCGGTTGGGTAGCGTTCGAAAGACATGCGTGCGTAAATAGGGCATGCCTTTGTTGAAGGTTGGGCTTCGATCTGACACCTCGGTGTTTCGTAAAAATCTACTGCCAGTCATTAGCGGACCTGAGTTCCGCTGTGACGACCCCTTACTGGGAAAAGCCGAAAGACAAACAACTTTGCAAACTTTATTCTTTTACATTTTAGTTATGTTTTCTTGGTGCTTTTTCTATCCCATCATGCATGCCAGTCATAAAGCGACTGTCATGGCTGCCCATTCATTCCCCACTGAGGCAAGAGCTTTGGTTTCTATTTTTCTTTCAGATTGAGGGCCACCATAGCACACATATTCCCCTATTTGATAAGGCAGTCCATTTTTAATGTCAAGCAAAGTTCCTCATTAGCACTCTTCAAGAAAAATCTTGATAAATGGATGGGAAATGGGAAATACACCTCAGGGATCACTTCTGTGGCTCTGCTCAACTGGGGCACAGAAAATAATTTTCTAGGGTGGCGTAAGCCAGGGAACCTTGTTGGCTAGGCTTACTTAGGCCCTTGGGCCGATAGCCTAGTACCTACCTATGATACAGTTGTCAACCAAGCAACCATAACAGGATTTTCTACATAGGTATCTAATCTCACATTTTGATGGTGATGTAGGCACTAGTATCAGCACAGCATTTACCACTGCTCCCACTATATGAACACACACCCACTTACCCAACTATATGCTACCTGTCAGAGCTGCCAGCATCCTGGCTTGGATAGTTATACTCTTGTCCCTACAACAACTGTGGCAGTACTTGTTGGGGAGACTGTCCTGACAACCCTGGAATAATATTGCAATGAAATTATCAAATCCTTTCCCCTGGGTAGGCTCATTGACAAAAAGCTATACCTCTGTCTCACCCCCCTCCCATTCAGCTCTTCCAGCATCCTAGCTATTTATTGTACTTTGGTAACCTGGCACCTGGGTCACAGCCAGGGCTCTGTTCTTTGAGGCTCAAAGCCCGGTGTATATAACTTATTTTCAGGATGGGGAATATATACATAACAAGAAAATATATTTATGGAGTTAACATTATATCACAACTAACAAAAAAAATATGTTTGAGTTAAAAAGTGATATATTCTGTTAGGGAAATATGTCAGTGTTCTCATCCAGATATAGACAGATTGCAGAGGTAGAACTATGTACCACATTTTATCTATACTCACCAGCTAACAGTAGTCTGTAGCCGAGTGTCAAGACACATTTTACCAAATACATTTAAACTGTTTCAGTTTGGTAGTGTAATCCTATATGGACTGGATTTTGTCTTTTTTTTTTTTTTTTACCCAGAAATGACTCTGTCATTAACTTGGCAAAAAGAATGAGAAGCCTTGTATGATCTACTCTGTGGAACCTATCCTCAGTGATGCTGTGTTTTTTTTCAGCTTTAAAACATCTGAATTCTGCAGACTGCATCTTTAAGAAGGTTAATGGCATCTGCAAGCACCAAGTGTAGTGGACTTGACATCCTGGCCAACCATTCTTGAGTAAAATCCCAAATGTTCTGTTTTGCCCCTTTCCACCTAATAAGAGAGTTGAAGAGAGCTTTTTCTGTGCCCCATGTTTTTAGTTTCTCAGCTAAGTGTTTTACCTTTCATGGTTTCAGTCCTCCAACAAACCAGGCATTGGAAAGACTGGTGAGCCTTCGTAATGCTGTTTCAAGGAGAATCTGGTTAAAACCATTATCAGAACTTTTACAGTGGATTTCCATGTAGACTTCTGTTAATTTATTTGATGAGGTTCTGGTTAGGAGAAGCCAGATCAAGTAATGGAAGGTGCTGTTGTAAGATTGTAAGTCTCCTGGTCTGCTTCTTGAAGGATGAGCACAAGTACACAGTTCTTGGACACTGCATTTATGGATGGGTCTTCCAGAGCTTACCTGAGGATATCCTTATATAAAAACAGGCATAAACCAACGTGGAGGGCATTTACAGTGCCTCAACTGCCCTTTTCTCATCTTCCAAGAGACATAGAGGAGCTCTCCGATTTTGTAGCCCAGGCTGGTATGACCCTGACCCTGAGCAGCATCTTGCCCTCACCAAGAATGATGCCACAATACAAAGACAAGATGATCAGCTTTAATAATTGGCTCAAGTACTGGTGTCATTCTAAGGGGATCCAATGTCTGTCTGCCTGGGATGACATGTTGGACAAGCCACGCTGCAGGGATGGCTTACACCTGTCGCCACTGGGCTTCCGGATATTGGCTAAGGCTCTTGCCACCCCCATAGTGACTTTTTTAGGCAAGGCTCAAAAGACAAATCCACCTCCTTAGAAAACAAAAATGGAAAAAAAACTAAGGGTAATGCTGCTCAATGCTAGAAGTCTAAGTCTCAAGATGCAGGCACTCGATGCACTCCTCAGCATGGAGAACATCGACGTCTGTGCAGTAACTGAAACCTGGTTCAAGGCTCCTGAGAGCACCCCAGCGCTATCAGGCTATACCTCGTATCATGCTTTTTGGTCCCAAAACCCAGGCCGAACCACAAAGGGAGGGGGATTGTCCATATTCATCAAGGACACCCACACCTCCAGGTTAGTAGCAACACATGAAGCATCAGAGACCATACAGGTGCAACTAACCATAGGCAAAACTGCTATACAACTGGTAGCATGTTACAGACCACCCTCCCAATCTCAGGAACCCCACTCAGCCTTCCTGAAGACATTGGAGGATATGAATGTATCACAAAATACCATCATACTGGGAGACTTCAACTACCCAAACATAGATTGGGTACATTATTCTAGCCCTAACACCCTAGCCCAAAGGTTCCTGGAATTCATAAATTCAAATGCATTGGAACAACTAGTCACCTCTCCCACTAGGGGAGATAATATACTAGACCTGATCATCACAAACATGGGGACAAAATGCTCCACACCGGAGGTATACCCTCACTAGTGAGATCTGACCACAAACTAATCACCCTGGATATACATATCCCACCTCCACCCCCAGCACAAAAGACCACAGTGAAAAACTTCACAAAAGCAGACTTCACTCTTCTTAAGACTGAGATGGTATCCTTTAAGCCCACTGGGCCAGTGGATACCACATCCCACAATGCCGAAACCTTCACAAATGCTTTCTATGGACATCTCCAAGAATGCATGGATCATGCAATCCCAAATAAATCCAAGTCCCTCTCCACCAAAGGCAAGTCCTGTCTGGTGGACCTCAGCCATTAACAAATTGTATAACAAAAGAAGGAAGCTACTGCACGTCAGAGCAAAATCCCATGAAGGGAAGACATCTCTGATCAACATTAGCAGAAAACTACGCTCTCATAAAACATCCAAGGCCAACTTTGAGAGAAAAATCGCTAAGGACACTAAAGATAACCACAAAGCCTTCTTCAGCTATGTTAGAAACCTGGGCGGAAACCCTCAGATATGCTCAGAGTTGGTTCACAACAACAAAAAATACACTAAACCCACAGATATTGCCAACATTCTGGCTGACAGGTTCAGTGCATATTTCTCCCCTCACCCTAAAAGAAGAAATACTTATCCCAGCTGAATGTAATCTCCCTGTCATCTCAGATGTCCAAGTGAGAACCGCCTCAACAAAGCTAAAAACACAGCATCAATGGGACCTGACGGTATCGAACTCCAAGAGGAGCTAAACCCCCACATAAAAATGCTATTTAACCTTAGCCTTACTACAGGATATGTACCTGAACACTGGCGTACAGCAACAGTGGTCCCACTCCACAAAGGGGTACCTCTACAGACCCTGGGAACTACCACCCCATAAGCTTAACCAGCCTGATCTGCAAAGCTATGGAAAGAATCATTATGGAACTCATAAACAGAGACATAGGGGACCTACAGACACTTGACCCCACCCAGTTCGGCTTTGTAAAGGGCAGATCCTGCCTTTTGAACCTGGTTGACTTTTTTGAAACAGTCACTAGAGCCATTGATGAGGACAAAGCAGTCCATACAGCCTACCTGGACTTGGCTAAGGCCACACAATACCCCACTCAGGCATCATAGATAAGCTCAACAGCTTAAACGAACCCTTATGTCACTAGATGGGTTGCAAACTGGCTAAAGGACAGAACCCATAAAGTTAAAATCACTGGAGCAATGTCAGACTCAAAGCCAGTCGCAAGTGGTGTCCCACAGGGATCTGTCCTGGGACCCCTCTTGTTCGGCATTTATTTCTCAGATGTTAAAGCAAACATGGGAGGATTGTGGCTGACAAAGTTATGACTGAAAACTAGGCGCCATACACCAGCGGACACATACATCCTACAAAAAGGCCTCACAGAAACGGACAACTGGTGCCGGAGTCACTAAACTAAATGCCAAAATGTATACTCATGCCCCTTGGGAAAAACAAAGTACCCACAAATTATCACATAGACAGCAACCCCCTGAGTATGGAAAAAGTAATCAGAGACCTAGGGACCCAAGTCAACAGCGACCTCTCATTTGACACCCACGTTGCCAAAGTGGTTAGAAAAACATTCTACCTTGCACACCTCATCATGAAGGGATTCACATCCAGATCCAAGGATGTCATTGTACCCCTATACTCCTCCCTCATCAGACCCATGATTGAGTACAATGCCTCATTTGGTATGTACCTCACCCGGCATTTGCAACAGCTGGAGTGACCACAAAAGTACCTCACCAAGAGGATCAAGGGTCTCCAACATGTCTTATTCTGCCAGACTAAAGAAACTTCAGCTCTATTCAGTAGCATACCGCCTGCTCAGAGGTGATCTCTGCCTGACGTACAAGGCCATGTCCAATCAGGATCTGATGGACATGCTCCACCTCAAAAAATCCAAATCCATCAGGACCACGAGAGCTAAAGACTTAAACCTCGGCACAAGTATGAATAGGACATGCTGGAGGGATAGATTCATAACCCAGAGGCTTCCCATGCTTTGGAACAAGATCCCAGTTCATATTAGGCAGAGCCTCACTGACTCTCTTCAAGAGAAATCTTGATGAGTGGATGGGAGATCGTAAGTTTAGGGGTCACATCTGTGTCACTGCTAGACAGGGGCACAGTAAACTAATTCTATTATATAAGGGGACCTTCATTGTGTCACTACTAGATAGAGGCACAGTATTCTAAATTTATTCTGTACATTTTTGTACCATTTCATGGGGTGGCAAAAGCCACATCACTATGGCTAGGCTAACAAATGCCCCAAGGCAGATAGCCTAGTACTAAACTATGAAACTATAAAATCTTCCAGGAGAAAGCATGTATAAAGAATGAGGAAGACCTCCAAGTACTGGGCAGTTTGCCCAAACTCCTAGCTGAACAACTTCACCGACTTTATTAATCATGGTCCTAACTGGTGCCCAGGACTACATACAAGGGAAAGTGTGTGTGTGTGTGTCTGTGTCTCATTGTTTACTTTACCTTAGCTTGGAGAAACTTTACAAAGGACCATTAGTTGGCTCACGTATTTGTTGGTTTCACTTAAAGGTCTTTGACCTTCTGCAGGCAGCATGGATCAAACTTTCTCCTCAGAAGTCTGGGGGAGAGGACCATAGTCTGTCCTTCAAAGAAGCTATAGAGTTGGTTGCTCTAGTGGAGTACAAGGATAAAGCCCTGACTGTGGCCCAGCTAGCCTTTGTCCATTTAGTGACTGATGGAGAAGCAGGAAAGGAATGAGTGTGTGCCCATCAAAGGTGGGATGGTACTCATTTATATGCTCCCTAAGGGGAGGTGTGGTCCAAAGATGGGAGTTGTCCTTGGATGTAGTCAACAAACATGAGGGGGGGTAGGTCATAAAAAAATCCTCCCCTGGATAGAAGCACAGTTGAGCCCAGCACACCCTCAGGATCCATAACCTTCTCCACCAAAAATGGAGTAAGCTTGGGAGGTTGAAGAATTGTTAGTAGACCCAGTGTGGACATTGAGTACTGGGGGGCTGGACTGATAATCATGAGGTCTGAGGGGCCTGAAAAAAACAAGAAGCTGTAGAGTCCCTCCCTTCAGAAAGAGAGAGACAAATAGGTTCTGCTACCTCTTTTCTTTCTTGAAAGAGACAAAAGTTTTTTTTTTATTCCATTCTGGACTTCAGTGACTTTAAGCAAACAAATCTGCTAAGAACATCTGCGGCAGTGGAGCATCCAGGTGGTGCCCGTAGGTATAGTGGATCCCCTATAATACATATGTTTGTGCCTGACCAGTAAGCTTCTTTGTTTCTGTCTTGGTGGATATAGCATTCAGTGCTGTGTGTTGCTGTTTGGATTGTACTTTGCAGGCACATTTTTTGCTATAGTCCAAGCAATCAGGGTACAGGCTTTGCATGAGAAGAAACTTCCTGTGTTTCCTTGTATGGAAAACTCTCTCTTAGTGGTCCTGGCAAGGGATTGCCGTTTAGCATTGCTGATCGTCTTGGCAGCTCCAGTGTTTGCAAATCATTGGTGCCTTTAGAACCTTGGAGAGATCTTGTCTGAGTCTGACTTGGAAGATTGTCTTTTTCAGGACAGAGCTGGATATCATTCATCGCTAGCAGCTCCATCTTGCAGAGAAAGTACCTGGGAAATCACAGTTATGGCATTTTGTATGAAGACACTGGAGGAGTCCAGCATTTAGAATTGCACCTCTCAAGTCCTATGGTCAACTGCTGTCTTCCTCATTTATTTTCAAATGTGAAGATGCCAGTTTTGCTTTGTTATGGATGTTGATGTGCAAATGATTGCAGGGCTACCATGCCCTTACAAATCATCTTTTGGTGTCAGACCCTTGTCACTAGACTTTGGAGTAATGGTCACTTTGTTGCACCAATTTTAAAATGGGCCTTGTCTTCCTACAGCAGGAGAAGCTATTACTTTTCTTAATGAAAGAGGCTTAACTAGCAGTTTGGAGGACCAGTTTCTGCTTTTCCACAGTTTAGAGAAAGTGGACTTCCTGAGAACTTGATGCTGATCCTCGCATCTAACTTGCAATGATGTAAGGCCTTTGAGGCTTAGAACTTCTGTCAGGTAATGCCCCGGTATTTGTAAGTTTAGGATGCATACTTCTAGTATCACTGTTGAGACTATTATCCTATGCTTATGATGCCTTTTCACTCCAAGATAGGCAAGATGATAAAGTAATGCTATGTCTACTTTCCTTAGGTGACTCTTTGGGTGCTGGGCATGCTAGTCGAGCCTAGGTTGCTATGTCATAGTTTGATTCCATCCCACTGTATAATGGAGCTGGCTGTGAGATATGTAAAATCTTATATTAAGGTGGCCATTTCCAGGGAAGCATCTTCTGTGGGTAGTTATAATTATGCACGATCTAAAATTCAAGAAACATACCCTTAAGGTCTTACTCAGCTGAAAGTGTTCTGAAGGAAGGTTCGAATTGGGTTTCCCAGATGCTTTGATTCTGCAGATTGTGATGAATTTTCTGCTGACATTTGAACAGAAATGCAGCTTACTACTTTTATAAGGCAATTATAGGTAAGTAGCAGCTTCAATTTTTTAATACCGAGTAGTGAAGATGTTGTTTAAGCAGACACTAATCAAGTTCATGCCCAGTCTTTTGCAGTAAATTTTTAAGCAGCTCTTTCACTATGACTTTTTGAAATAAAGTGTTTCATCAGAATGCAACAGCTGTAGTTGTAATTTAAGTATTTTTACTAGTTGTGCAAACAGAAGAAACATATTTACTTCAGAGTCCTGCATTGTAAAATGCTTACTCCCGGTACATATAGAGATCACTGTCTCATCCAGAAAGAAGCAGAAAATGAATGCAGAATATATTTTTCTACATTGTTGCCCTATAGATGCTGACATTGTCTCACATAACAGGACTGCCTCTTTATCCTTTCTTTGGGTGGAGGTCCCAGTACCCTGGCAGTGAGAGACATCCAGAGAAGCCATTATTCAGGCAGCCCATGAGGGTTGTTTGTATCCTTACCAATATCCCACTTATAAGGGCATCTGAATAGTCTAACCACATCCCATGGGTGTGGGGGTTACTAAGCTATTAGTATCTACTTAGGGATGTACAACACCTTCTGTTTTGAGTGCGTGCTCCCATACACTCACTAATGAGGCTACCAGCAGAGAGTGGCTCAGTGGTAAGAAAACCCGTTTCCAGGATGTCTGCACATCACTCCTCCTCCAAGAGACCATATTAGCATGTGTCTTGCCCTCCTCCAGATGGATATGGCTATACTCCTCTAAAAGCAACATCAAGTGCTTGAACCCTAACTAGAACTCTGATCATGCAAGCCATAGTCAGTGCTTTATCTCTCAATGCCACCAAAGCTGGCTCTGAAGTACAGATTTATGACCAATACATTTCTCACTTTTATAAAGCTTTTGTTTTCACAAGAAAGCTATGGCCTTGTATGTTTTGATGCAGAGTCCTTACTTTCATTCTCTCATTATCTAAATATATAATTCTCCTTTGGACTACAGAGAATATCAGTTTTGGTTAAAAAAAAAAAAGTGTTCTCTCTCTCAGACAGCAAAACCTTGGAGTTAGGATTAGATGGGGACCCCTGCATAAACATCTTTATGTGTTGTTTTATTAAAATTGTTTGGAAGTTTTCAGATACATTGCTTTATTACATTGTTTAACGTTCTGTAAATAGTGATCAGTGCTGTTTACTCACATTTATCATACTTCACTTTTAGTTTCTTTATCTTACCAGATTTGCAGTTGTGGGTTTTGCATTTAGTGACAATTATGATACATTCCTGAAGAAGTCTGAGTCTAAACATCAGACATCTGCTCCAAGTAAGGGTAACCTTGGTCTGACCTCACAGGCTGCCCACACTTCCTTAAAAATGTGACCTGTGACAGCTGCAATACCAGCAAATGCAATTGCTGTGGTAACCTGTTGCTTCATTACTACCTCTCCCACAGTCAGGGTGTAAGGCTGTGATTGCACCTGGCCTGTAGCTATGGAAAAGTTGCTGAAGTTCATTGGCACTAGGTTGATGTTACCATTCAGGACAGAGTTGACCGCAACTCACCCAGTTAATTCCAACAGGACTTTTCAATCCAGACTGAAACCAGGTTCACTGAGTCCTCCCTGATTCACATGTCCTAGAGGACAATCCCAGACACTGGATGTATTTTTGCTGTTTGAATTATGGTGGTACCTTTTTCTCTTCTCTTTTATGTGGGAATTTATCCTTTGGGAACATGGCTTGCTTATGTACTCTGCCCTGCCTTATCGGTCTGAAAACTGTCTGTGGTGAACTCTTCCCTGTGTGCCAGAGCACCAATCCCTGCTGCTCAGCTATCCATTGAATGACTCCAAATGCAATGGTCAAGAGAAGGTTCAGCCATTTGTAGAGCTAGGGTTAAGTAGGATCCATAGCAGTGTTAGGATGGGGTGGGGGCAACTGTAACAGCCACAAAGTATTAGGGGGCAAAACTGGCCATCAGATCCTTATCGCTGTTTATTGCATGCTGCCTTGAAAGTGGTGCATAAAGGATATCAAAACTGAATCATCCAGGCAATCAGTTGATGTTTGAGATTGGGTGTATCAGACTTTCCCTGTCCTGTGTAAGTGATCCAGCCTGTGAGGAATCTTGTTGTAACTACCCCTGTCCAATTCCATAAGAACAAATAACTAATGTTGCCTAGGCTAAAAGGGAGTCAACACAATATGTTTTGGAGAGTCCTTCTGAATCTTCAGAATTACACTGGATATCAGTGGAAAAGGTTGAAATGCATGAAGGAACATTCCTGACCACAGGAATGAAATGCATCTGTTTTCCAGACTTGTTTGCAATGAGTCCGGGTGCAGAATTTGTTCAGTTATCTGTTTTGAAAGGAGGCAGGCAGATCTATTTGAGGTCTTCCCCACAAATGGATCAGTTCCTGGAAGAACCCCCATTCAATTTCCATCTGTGAAGGTCTGACCTGGTCCTGCTAAGGCTGTCTGCCACTACATTTTGCTCTGATGGAATGTAAGATGCTTGCAGAGTTAAGGAATTCTGTAAAACTACCTCCCAAGCCATCATAGACATCCTGCACAGAAAGTAATATCTGGTGCCCCTGTTTGTTTATGTACCACATCACTGTGATGTTGTCTGTAATCACCTGCAGAGGTCCTGGGGACCACAGATGAAGATTTTAAAGCATGGGTTATAGGTAACATATCTGATACATATGTGCTTTGGACTGTCTGAAGAGTTCCATAGGCTTTGCACCTTTACCCCTATAGAAACTGCTCCCAAGCAAAATCTGAGGTGTCTGTAATTTACAGATTAACTTGAAACAGGAGGAGAAAAGGGGAGACCTAGATTTTGAGACCTTTTCTGTCTCCACCAGTGCAGTTCTTTTTTGACAAACCCAGAACTAGAATCTGAAATTCTGGGATGACAATGTTGTATCCATGTGATTTTTACAGACCACTGAATTTTCTTAAAAGGAGAATAATTTCTGTGTGGAAGGGTAACCCTGCAGAGACCTATCAGCCAGAAATGAAGTTTGAAGCTGATTGCTGCTGTGCAGCTTTAGAGCTTCCTCTTAAGGTACTAAAAAGTACTGGAAATTTCTACATTCTGACTGCTGATTTCAACAGTCAAGAGTGCAATCTGGATGGAGCCAGAGCTTTGAGAAGTTGGCTGGTTATTGAAGCAGTGAGAATGATGAACATCTATAATGTCACTGACACATTAAAACTCAAATAATACAGTTGTACTTTCAGGACATGTAAAGAGAAATATACTCAGAGTACTTCTCATGACATGAAAATAGTTATAGTATGGCAGAATTCTAGAGCTATCAGTCATGATGGCTAAAGTAATACAACAAGAAAAGAAGTATGATGTACATGTACTGACAAATGTCCAATATACTAAGCTAGTTAGAAAGTATACACCGCATCCCAAACATGAAGAACAGAAAGGACCTCAAAATAATTCAGTAAACAGAAAATTTGGAGCTAAATTTCTGTATAAGAACAACTGTCCATCAAATGGCATACAGTGTTTTTCCTGTGGCAAAACTAATCACTTTATAAAATACTGTAGAACCAAGCCACAAACACATGCAAGTTTTGTCCCAGGATTCCAAAACTAGATATATTCAGAGCAAGATGCTGCAAAGAGTCAAAACCATTCTGCAGAGACCTGCAAATTTATTGCGGTATCTTGCTCAAAGTTTAATTTGTTTTGGAATCTGTATGTATGTATGTATGTGTGTGTGTGTGTGTGGGGGGGGGTGATAATGTCCATAGAAGACCTTGAATCAACTAAGATGAATCTGGACAAGCACCACAAGAGCAGATCACAAATATCAACAGTCCAGATAACTGTGTGTGTGATTTTATAATTATCATAGACAAAGCTCAGCCAGGAGTCGTCAGTCTCATTAAAGAATCATTCAGTTCCAGTACTTACACACAATTAAGAAGACAGTTTTCTTCAGTTTACCTTCATTTTCATCCCCAACAACCTAAAACACAAACAATAATCCTTGCAACAGCAAGGAACTTTTAACCATCAAGTGTATAAGTAAAAAAATAATGAATTCAGTTTACACATATACATTCACACACAATCAGAAGAACTGGAGGGCCATTGTTAAACAGTATTATTGTAGAGAAGTTTGATCTGGTCAAGATACTAAGTTCACTAATCATCATTCCAAAAAAGAAACAGATGTAGGAATGCTATTAGGAGAGAACAGAGATATTCAGCACCATAAACAAGCTGATGTCCCAAAATCTTATACAGATAGGTGGCTCATAAATGTCTGTCATCACCTATTCCACGTACCCCTTTACCTTAGCAGTAAGGTAGCAAAACAACTAATGGAACTTTTGAATCATGATCTATTTTATATAAAAATGTGGAGTAATATGTATAATCTGATGATGTTAATCTTCGTTCATTCCTTACTGATGGGTTATTGGTTCCGTCCTTGGAACCGAGCAGGCCAGATATCAAGCTCGCGTCAGCCAAAAGCTCTTGAGCCAAGGTCCTACCCAGAATTCTCTGCTCCCTGTTACCTCAGATCTCGTTTGCTGCATTGCTGTACAGCCATGTCAAGCCACTCTCTTCAGCTAAGTGTCTAATTTTTTGAAAGTTTTATATATCGTTTCTACTTTAAAGTTTTTCAAAGTTTCTGGTATTGTTCTCCTACCCTTTTCTTACCTTTGAGGTAATTCTTCATTACCATCATTGGTAATCCTTCTTCCTTCTCTCTTCTTACCCTTTTCGGTAGCCTTTCCTCTTCTTTTTGGTACTGTTCTTCTTCTCCACATCATTATGTCGGATAAGAAAAGTAGGGTTGATTTTAAGCAGTGTAAGGATTGCAGCCATAAGTTACCACTTTCTGATGGCAATGACTTATGTGTCTATTGTCTGAATGTCTCCCACCTTACTGTGGATCCCCCTGTGGGATTTGTAGAAATTTTTCGACCAGGACTCTTAACGAGAGAAAGAACAAATTAAACTTTAAAGGTCTTCTCAACTATCCTTTCTGTGAGGCTGTTTCTGGGTCGGAGGGATCACCCCCTCCTGCAAAATCCCGTAAGAGGCGTTCTTCCTCTTCCTCAACGAGGTCGCTGTCTTCATCTCTCTCTCTGGAGATCGTAGAGAGTCAACTCATAAGAAGGTGAAATTGACTACTACTTCGGCTGTGCCACCTGTGACCCTGTCGGCTCCAGGCTCGGTACCTCCCCAGCTGATTCTGGCTTCAGCCGTGTCCTCGTTATCGACACCGGCACCAGAGTTCTCGGTGCAGACAATTACGGTTCTGACAGTTCCGTTGTAGCTGTTAACGGCACCGTCCATGCAGGTACAATCCCTTCAGCTCCGAGTATGACGTTACTGTCCTCCACAGTGCAGACACTTTCGGCACCGACATGTTCTTTGGTGCAGTCCCTTTCAGCTATGTCTTTGTTACTGGAGCAGACACTTTCCTTGATGGCACTGTGCCCATCGGTGCAGACACTTGCTTTTACGGTGCAGACACCTTCAACTTCTATGGCGCTGACATCATCAGCACAGACTACTTCCACACCATTTTCTTTGGTGCAGACATCCTTGGTTCCAGGCTCTGCACCTCTCGAATTAGCAAGGACCAAGTACTCTCCTTCCTTGGATCCATTCATTGGTAGCCAATATAGTCCTTTTATAGAAAGGCCAGAATCGTCCTCAGGTTTCTCTATGAGGTCAACCAGGAGCCTCTCTGAGCAAGATGTGTTGCGGCTTGTTGATCAGTTGCTTGTGGCTAGAGGTCTCTCTCACCCATCGAAGTCCACGTCCACCTCCTCAAACTCCAACGTACACTCCTCCTTCGACTTCCACCCAAGTATCGAAGCCCATTACTCCAACAGCAGCTTCCCTTCCACCGATTCCAATACCGGATCTCATTTTGGAACCGGAGTTATCCTTGTGGCCCTCAGTGCACTGGGCATCAGGCTCTTCTCAGGCCAGTGGCTGTGCCATGAGGGAGGGCATTCTTGGTTCCACGCTGATTTTTTTCTATGGCATCCTCCAGAAATCCCCCCTTTCTCACGCTTCACAGGCTTCTTGAGACTTCTGGTCTGGGGGGGAGTTGGCTCGTCAGGGCAGGGTGTGACCCTGGTTCCGAGGTTGTCGTGCTCAGTTCCAGGCTCCCATCCCTCCTTGGGCGGGCCAGCCTTCCAGGCCATGGAGAGGGTGCTTGCCTCCACTTGCAAACCCCACATGTCGAAATCCCCTTCCCCTCTGTGCCGCAACTCTCACAAGCCCCAACCGCTGGACACTGGGCACAAGGGCCTCAGGTTTCTCCTCCTCAGGAGACCCCCATCTTTGCAATCTTCCCCAGAACTTCCAACTGAGGAAGTACCCCACAAAGCTTCATCCAAAAGGAAGCACATGGACTCCACTGAGGAGTCATCGACTGAAGATACGGACTTTAATGATGGGGAAGGGTCCCAGCAGTCACCTTCTGATGGTGTCCTTTGGAGACATCCTTGAGATCCTTAAACAGAGGGGTGACTGGAAGTCCTCTAATCCTTCCTCTGAGGAATCTGTATTCCTGCAGGCTTTTCGTGCCTGGCCCCCCACCTCCTGGGTTAACCTGTCCAGCATGCATGAAAGGCTCCTGACACCCGGGAAGTGAAACCACGAAGTCCTGATAAAATCTTATCACCCCAAGATGAGCATCCCCATTGGTCATGAGATCTTCCAGTAGATGCCATGGTGGTGGCGACTGCAACTAAGAAGGATTTGGCAGAAGAGAGCCAAACTGCCTATCTGCCCAACAAGGAGTCCCGGGCGATGGACAGACTAGGGAAGCTTGTGTTTGCTTCATTGACCTTTGCCGTAAGGTTTTTGAACTATTTGGCACACTTTACCAAGCTTCAGAGGGATCTTATCAACCAACTGTCTGAAACCTTGGCAGGAGCTGTTTCTGATGAGGACCGTGACAACGTAGCTTTTCAGATAGCCGCCCTAGAGTCCATTTCCAATTCTTCCATGTATCTTATTTCTCACGTAACGGAAGGAGCGGCTAGAGTGGCAGGCACGGGTATAGTCATTAGACAACATGCCTGGATGCGCCTTTGCGACTTTGTGGACTCCTTTAAGGCTTTCTTCATGAACACCCCCATCGAGGCTGATTCTTTGTTTGGCCCTAAAGTGAAAGATACGCTGGCAAGGTGTGAACAAGTTGGCAAGACCTTATCTGCCGTTGATGTCAGGCACTCCACTCTTCAACAATTCTACTCCAGAAATCAGAGGAGCAGGAAGATGTGGCACAGGAAATCACAGGGCTCTTTCCGTGACGCATGTGCTGAGTTCTCCCCTAGATGCAGAGAGGGAAGCTCCAATGGAAGACGCCCGTTTCGGGGCAGAGGAGGTGTGCGAAACCAGGGTTCCAGTGATTCTTGTTCTGACCAACCCTATCAGCGCTCCTGAAGCGTTGCCCAACTGCTCACCTCTGGAAGTGGTTGGGGTCATTTTTCCTTGTACCCTGCTGCCTGGCAAAATATAACCACTGACTCTTGGGTACAACGAATAATGTCCAGAGACTATTGCATCCCCTTCCATCTTTGTCCAGTCTCATCCAGAGTATTACCCAACATTCCACCCAGTCAAAGGGAAGCAGCAGCACACGAAATCCAAAAGCTGCTACAAAAAAGAGTCATCCAGACGGTTCGCCCCAGACCAGATAGGATCCGTTTTTTACTCAAGGCTCTTTTTAGTGCCAAAAAAGTTTTGGATCTCAGCACACTGAACAAATTTGTAAAAACAGAGAAATTCCTGATGGTCACGGTTCAGTCTATCCTTCCTTTCCTGGAAGAAGATGATTGGATGT
Organism: Protopterus annectens; assembly: GCF_019279795.1. Classification (NCBI taxonomy): domain Eukaryota; kingdom Metazoa; phylum Chordata; order Ceratodontiformes; family Protopteridae; genus Protopterus; species Protopterus annectens. The sequence goes on from NC_056751.1 coordinate 829,274,483, forward strand.
GCTCTGTAGATCTTCAAGATGCATATTACCACATAAAAATGGACAAACACTCAAGAAGATACCTCTGCTTCTGCATAGGAGCCAGTCACTACCAATTTCGAGCTCTGCCCTTCAGTCTCTCTACAGCCACCAGAGTGTTCACCAAATGCATGGCAGTGGTTATCGCTCACTGGTGACTTTAAGGATTCCAGGCATTTCCATATCTAGGTGACTGGCTCCTCACCACCCCCACCAAGCATCTACTGGAAGAAGCCCAGCACTACACTCTCCTCACAGCACAATGCCTGGGAATCACTATAAACTGGGAGAAGTCCAACACAACCCCATTTCCATCTTTGGAATTCATAGGGGGTACTGTTGGACATGAGAAATTGCACAGCATCTCTTCCGGACCACAGGCTTCAAAGAATAAGGCAAAAGGTTCAACTGCTGCTCTGTCACTACAAATCTCCCGCTCGATCTATATTCAAACTCATGGGATCAATGGGCCTCGATCACCATTGTTCCTCCTGGTACTCTCTACAATATCCTTTGACTTTTCAGATAAGTGTAACTCAGATATGCAATGAATATTTACTCTGGTGGACGTCTCAAAATCCCCAACAATGGTCTTGCCCCTTCAGCCCCCATCAACCGAAAGCCACAGTGACCAGGGACGCCTCCCTGATGGGGTGGGGAGGCTATGTCAGGGAAACTCAGTCCAAGGCACCTGATCAGAGACAGAGGCCCTTTTGCATATCAATGTCCTGGAACTGAGGGTGGTGCTACTGGCGTTGTAAGCATTTCATTCCATCCTTCCATCAGGGACTGTTGCGATCCAATCAGACAACATGTCATTGGTCTGGTACATCAACAAGAAAGGGGACACCAGATCTTACCCGTTATGCCGAGAGGCCTTGAATATGGCAATAGGTGAAAGCTTCCAACCGCTTTCTAACTGCAATGCACATTCCTGGGAGCTCCAATGTGATAGTGGACAAATTGAGCAGGTGTATTCTACAACCTCACGAGTGGTCCCTCAACCCTATGATAGTGGCAAGAATCTTCAACCACTGGGGCAAGCTTTGCTGTGACCTATTCACCTCCCCAACCAACTACAAGTGCAGCAATGATTTTGGCCTGATCCCCCTTAGGGGACAGTCATCAAGAGACACTCTAGTTCACGCTTGGCCCTCAGGTCTACTTTATGCTTATCCTCCTCATCTCCCAATTTCTGAAGAAAGCACGACATTTGAAAAGCAAAGTGATCCTCATTGCCCCATATTGGCCTCGACAAGTCTGGTTCCCCTTCCTCTGGCCTCACCTGCTAGATCAACCGTGGATCCTCAATCCATCCCCAATGTTGATCTCCCATCCACAAGGTCTGATCACCCCAATCTAAGAACCCTGAAACTGACAGTTTGGTTTCTTCACTTCCAGTTATTGTCAGGCAGGAAAACCTCTCGTCCCCTATGCGCAATATTCTTATTGCATCTCATAAATCGTCCACCAGACTAATCTATCTCAATAAATGGAAAAGGTTTCTTCTATGGGCAGTGAATAAACAATTAGATCCCTTGTCAGACCCAATTTCAGTGGTTTTGGATTACTTATCACATATTTTCCACTCTGGGGTATCTGCCTCTACTATTCTTGTGCATTTAGCTGCTATTTCAGATTTCCACATTGGCTTTCAGGATTCTTTGCTTCTGTCACATAGACTCTGTAAAACTTTCTTGAAGGGTGTTATCCACTTAAAACATCCCTTTAGAGAACCGGTACAAACTTGGGATTTGGCATTGGTACTGCAAGCTCTAACAGCTCCTCCATTTGAAATTGCGTCTTCATGTGATGTAAAATATCTCTCTTGGAAAACTTTGTTTCTGATTGCAATCACATCAGCCAGATGCTTGTCAGAACTTCAAGCCTTATGCATCAAACCTCCCTATCTTATCTTCCATAAGGATAGGGTATCACTGAAAATTAATTCTTCCTTTTTACCAAAAGTGATGTCAGAGCGGTCTAGCAACCAATCTGTTGACCTTCCAGTGTTCTTTCCTAACCAATCTAACAAGGGAGAGTATTGTCTGCACTCCTTGGATGTTCATAGACAAATACAATTTTATCTGGACAGAACAAAATCTACCCGTAAATCAGACCAACTGTTTCTGGCTTTTTCTGGACGTAGACGAGGTCATCCTGTCTCAAAAGTTACATTGGCTTCATGGTTGAGAAATTGTATTACCTTTATCTACAACAAAAACAATGTCACCTTGCCTCACAGAGTGAAAGCACATTCTACAAGGTTTATGGCAACTTCAGCAGCTTTCCATCAATGATATTTGCTCAGCTGCGACTTGGGCCAAAATTCATACCTTTATTCTTCATTACAAATTGTATTTGGCCTCCAGAGGTAGAGCTTCCTTTGGCTCCATTGTGCCCAGCAATGTCCTTCCATGAGGGCCACCCAGGGATACTGGTAGCTGGGGACTCTGTCCCTTCAGTAAGGAATGAACGAAGATTAACAACATCAGATAAAGAAGTTAAGTCTTACCATAACGTTCCATCTGTGTTGCTGATCTTCATTCATTCATTACTTCCCACCCTCTGTCCCCCTCCGGAGGTTCCTGGTTGATCTCATATACTCCTTTATTGTAGGTCTGTTATGACCAGAGGTAGCCTCTACTTTTGTCTATCAACTTGCAAACTCAATCTGAGGTAACAGGGAGCAGAGCATTTTGGGTAGGACCTTGAGGGTTTTTGGCTGGCGCAAGCTTGACATTTGTTCAGCTCGGTTCCATGGACTGAACTGATAACCCATCAGTAATGAATGAATGAAGATCAACAACACAGATGGAACGTTATGGTAAGACATAACTTCTTTTTTCTTTATTGACAATTGTTTGCTGGGAAAGTCTGAGTTCACTTCCCTTAATTCACCGAAGTCCCAATTGATCAATCTGTAACAATGTACAGAAAAGAGACAGACAACAAGCATAGTCACCTACAAATATAATATATATGAGGTTGCTTTTTCATGGCATCAAGTCCGACAAAGTCCTGTTTGTGAGGGACTTTGCCTCACCCACACTTCCTAATTTTGTATAATGCTGACAAAACCCACACTGTCAAAGTAGCTGACTCCAAATCCAGCTCCAGACAAGTGACAAGTGGAGTACCTCAGGGTTCAGTCCTGGGACCTTTCTTGTTTGGCATCTACTTCTCTGAAGTACAGGCCAACACAAATGGACTCTGGCTAACAAACTTCATAGATGACTGCAAACTGGGAGCCATTATTGAATCCCCAAATGATGTGGATACTCTACAAAAGGGCCTTACAGAAACAGATGCTTGGTGCCAGAGCCATGGGCTCAAGCTCAGTGCCAAGATATGTATAGTTATCCCCTTTGGGAAAAAACATGTACCCATGAATTACCACATAGGTGGCAGTCCACTAAACATCGAAAGTGTGATAAGAGACTCAGGGACACAAGTGGACAGTGGTTTCACCTTCAGTAACCACATCGCCACAACAGTCAGGAAATCCTTCTTTGTGGCACACCTCATCACTAAGGGTTTCAAAGCAAAAAACACAGCATCAATGGGACCAGACGGTGTCCCGGGCTGCGTCCTACATGAACTCCAAGAAGAGCTAAACCCAAACATAAAACTACTGTTCAATCTCAGCCTTACTACAGGATATGTGCCCAAAGAGTGGCGTACAGCAACAGTGGTCCCACTCCATAAAGGTGGTGCCTTAACAGATCCTGGAAACTATCGCCCCATAAGCCTGACTAGTTTGGTCTGCAAAGCTATGGAAAGGATCATCATGGACCTCATAAATAAAGATATTGGGGACCTACAGACACTGGATCCTACCCAGTTCGGCTTTGTTAAGGGCAGATCCTGCCTCTTAAACCTGGTTGATTTCTTTGAAACAGTCACCAAGGCCATTGACGAGGGGAAGGTGGTCCACACAGCCTACCTGGACCTCGCAAAAGCCTTCGATACAATACCCCCACTCGGGCATTATAGATAACCTCACCAGCTTAAATATAAACCCCTATGTCACTAGATGGATTGCAAACTGGCTCAAGGACAGAACCCACATGGCTAGAATTGCTGGAGCCATGTCAGACTCTAAACCAGTTACAAGTGGTGTCCCACAAGGCTCAGTCCTGGGACCTCTCTTGTTTGGTATATATTTCTCGGAGGTACAGGCCAACACGGAAGGACTGTGGCTGACCAAGTTCGCAGATGACTGCAAACTGGGTGCCATAATTGACTCTCCAGCCGACACAAGCATCCTCCAAAAGGGCCTCATAGAAACAGACAACTGGTGCCAGAGCCATGGCCTCAAGCTAAATGCCAAAAAGTGTATAGTCATCCCCTTTGGCAAAAACAAAGTACCCACAAATTACCACATAGGTGGTAATCCATTAAGTACAGAAGAAGTAATTAGGGACCTGGGACCCTTGATAGCAATTTCTCATTTGACAACCACTTGGCCAAAGTGGTTAGAAAAACATTTTATATATCCCACCTAATCATGAAGGGATTCACATCTAGATCAGGGGAGGTCATCGTGCCTCTTTGCTCATCCCTCATCAGGCCCATAATTGAGTACAATGCCCCTTTTGGGATGTACCTTACCAGACACCTGTAGCAACTGGAAAGACCCCAAAAGTACCTCACCAAGAGGATCAAAGGGCTCAAACAGATGCCATATGCTGCCCGATTAAAGAAACTCCAGCTCTACTCAGTGGCATACCACCTGTTCAGAGGCGATCTGTGCCTGACGTATAAAGCCATGTCCAACCCGGAATTAATGGACATTCTGCACCTCAGAAAATCCAAATCTCGAGAGACTTGAACCTCAGCACTGAAATAAATAGGACATGCTGGAGGGACAGATTCGTAACCCAGCGGCTCCCTTCACTCTGGAATAAAATCCCAGTCCAGGTTAGGCAGAGTCCCTCATTGACTCTCTTCAAGAGGAATCTTGATGAGTGGATGGGAGATCGTAGGTTTACTCCAGGTATCACTTCTGTGTCACTGTTAGACAGAGGCACAGTATACTAACCTCGAAAAAGGGTATAGCAAAATAAATTTAAAATTGGTGGCAAAAGCCAAACACATTCTGGCTAGGCTTATAAATGCCCTAGGGCAGATAGCCTAGTATGAACCTATAAGTAAAAAGGTTGTCATTGTCCCACTGTACTCATCCCTCATTAGACCCATTATAGAATACAATGCTCCATTTGGTATATACCTCTCAGGACATCTGCAACAACTGGAAAGGCCGCAGAAATACCTCACTAAAAGAATCACAGGCCTAAAGCCCTATGCTGACCGCCTTAAAAAAACTCCAGCTATACTCTGTCGCATATCATCTACTCCGAGGCAATCTCTGCTTAACATACAAGGTCACGTCAAACCCAGAGCTGTTGGACATGCTACACTTAAAGAAATCCCAATCCCTCAGAGCCACACGCTCCAGGGATCTAAACCTTGTCATCACAATAAACAAAACATACTGGAGGGATAGGTTCCTGACCCAGAGACTCCCCAGACTCTGGAATAGACTGCCCATACATGTCAAGCAGAGCGCCTCTTTGGCCCTCTTCAAAAGGAACCTTGATGACTAGATGGGAGAAAGGAAATTCACCCTGGGGATCACATCAGTTGCCCTGCTAGACAGGGGTCCAGGAAAGTAAATAGTGTGGGAAGAAATAGCTAGGGAATTGTTATGGCTAGGCTTGTATAGGCCCTAGGGCCGATAGCCTAGTACCAACCTATGAACCTATAATATTGCAGAGCCATGGAGAAGGGAATTGCACATGCCCCCCCAAGGTTTTGCAGTCTTGGAGTTGTTACATATCAGTGGTAGCAAAGCCCCTCATGGGGTGATAGGGAAGGCTTCCATCTGCAAAAAATTGTGTACAGCAGTTATTCTGTATTCTTTTACTGCTCATATAAGGAACATTTTGATGAGCTTGCTGTCAATATTAGTTTGATCAGTTGAGATTTTTATGAAATATGAATTTGGGCAAATGAAGTAGTTTGTCAAATTTTATGTGAAGTCAGCCATTCATCTTTAAACAAGTGGCAAGCAGAAAATTCAAAATGGCAGGAAAAATATATTATTTTTATTGTATTGAATGAAATTGTTAAAGCCTTCATATTAAAACTGACGCAAACTGAAACGAGTAAAAAAGTTGTATCTGACTGATATATAAGACCAGTAATAGCATACAAAATGCTTTCATCCTTAAGAAATATGCTAACTACCAGCTTGAACGTTTTTGTTTTCTTTGATGCCAAATGCTTTTGTCATACCACAGCTATTGCAAACTAGAGATCTACTGCATGTCCTGGAGACTCACCAAGTGATAGTAACAATAAAATCAATAGTGTCAGAGAAGTTTCAATTTCCATGTATGACTTGTTGTTCATACATTAATATTTATGCTTGGCTGACATCTCAATAAATAATGAACGAACACCAACCAAATAAAAATCTGGACGCTGACACTGAAGAATCACTGCTCGTCCTGGTGATGAAATATGTTAGTTTATTGTAACTCCACACGATACAAAAGACAGGGTTTAGCGCTTTCAACTGTTGTACACAGTCTTCATCAGAACAACATACTGCTAGTATTCTACTGCTTAAATACTCTACTTTTTTGAACTTAATTGAATGATTGCTCTAGTTGCCGCCAAAAACTTTAAAGACATACTAGTCACAATAGTTGATCAAGGATATCTACAATTTACCCTTTACTATGTATAGGTAACACATACATTGACTACTAATACAAAATAACATAGGTTGTAAATTACCTACTCTAATACATCCTGCCGTTTATCATAGATCTCATAATATACATACTGTTTAATAAAATAATCCCCCTACTATATTTAATATATAAGTCCATCTGAAACTATCAAACTATTGCATATATATATATATATATATATATATATATATATATTGAATACTAAAATACTATTGTAAAAATCATAAAATAAAAGTTGATATTAAAATATCATATACAGTTACTAAACATAAAAGCAAAATGTTTCACTACCACCTTATACATATCCACAACATGCATATCTTCAGAATTATTTAGTTGCATGTGATCAAATATACTAATAACAGAGTCACATCATCTTGTCTAAAACCCATTATGTAAATGTGCATAACTACATCTATGCATCCCTTAATACGTAGTGATTGTTTATTGTACACAAAATACAAGATACCTGATGCAAGATACATAATGTCAGGTGCTGTAGATGTATCAAACCTATACCTTTTCAAACTCACTTATAATAAGGCTAAAATGGTTTTATACTGACAAAATCATTAAGACCAGGTTTATGGTGGAATCTGTCAGGATCTGCCATCTACTTTCTCTTGCTGCCAACTCCATTTTCCAATTCCCTCCAAGTGGTGTAATGAAAACCTGATCAATGATAGCAAATGTAAAACCATGTTCTGTCCCTTGCTCCATAATGTGCCTATATAATGCATTCTTACTATCGCTTTTCTGTATCCGGTATAGGTGTTCATATACACGCTTCTTCAATTGTCTTTCCGTTTTACCGATATAGTGGGCATTGCACTGTGTGCAATTGGCTATATACACTACCCCTTTTGAACAGCAATTCCGGTTTTACATCTAATAAACGTTCGATTGATATCATCTAACCTGATGGTGTTGGCTGTGTTAATATATTTGCATTGTTTGCACCTTCCACATTTTTTGGTTCCCTTATGTGTATCTACTTCATCCTTTCTATGGCTAGCCCTCTCCAACAGTCGTTTAATATTGGGCGCCGTTTTATATACACATTTAGGTAATTTATCCCATCTTTTTTCTTTGTCCATGGAAACTAATATTGCCCAATGTTTCTCTAAAATTTCTTTGACCAAATGTGTGTAAGGTGTATATGTAAGTACGCACACTCTTCCCTGGAGTTCGTTTGGTCCTTCTGTTTTGTCATTCATTCTATAACATCCTAATAATGGTGGATATCTTTGTCCCCATTCACCTTCTACATATTTGATAACTTCATTAACCATTTTCTTTGGATAGGCACGATCTAAAATAATTCTCTAATATAGTTAAGTTCTGCCACCATTATGGTCCTTGTAGAGGACATCCTGGCTGCCGAATACATTGTCCTTTCACTATATTTCTGAACACATGTGGAGGGTGGCTACTACTGAATGTATGTAGTCATTCGAGAATGTGGGCTTCGGTATAACTTGGAAATAAAACCCACATCATCATGACTAATTAATACATCCAAAATGCTATTTCAGTGTTACTGTAACTATGTGTGAATTTTAAAAGCTAGTAGTATTGTTTATGTATATCATAAATTCCTCAATTTTTTCCACTGGACCATTCCACAAGATAAAAATATCATCCAGGTACCTTGCATAGTAAGAGATGTTAGAAAAAAATGTGCTGTTAAATACATGTTCTAACTCCCATTCGAGCATGACCAAATTTGCAAAAATGGGAGCACACGCTGCTCCCATGGCCACACCCTTAATCTGTTTAAAAAATTCACCCTGGAATGCTATATAGTTATGGTCCAGTACAAGCCCCATCATATCACAAATTAAAGAAATCTTATTCCATGTGAGACCTGAGTGTTTCCTTAAGCTGTTAGCAAAAAATTCCAGGCCCTCATCTTTAGGTATGCTGGAAAATAAATCCTGGACGTCTATGGTAAGATAAATTGTATCTGAATGCCATTTGTCTCTGGTTAAATCACCCAAAAATCTCCAGGAGTCTTTCATGATATGAGGGATGGATTTATAAACATTTTTGAGCCATCCGTCTATGAGTTTCCCTATGTTAAAGGTTTTAGAACGAGAGCCTGAAACTATGGGGCGAAATGGGGGATTCTTCAAACACTTATGTATTTTTGGTATACCCACCATCTTGGCCAAAACTGGATAATCGACCTTAAGAAATGAATAGGTATCATTACATATCCTGTTATCAATCAAATATTCTTCTATAACCAAATCTATTCTTTTATACCCAATGTTGATTTGATTAATAGAGATGTTCTCATAATTTCCTGATTAAGTAAAAATACTGTGTAAAGCCTCATTATATTCTCTAGTGTAGTATATTACTGCTCCACGCCCTTGTCGGGCTTCATGATTCTAATGTCATTCATACCCATCAGTGCAGATAATGCTTCTCTCTCCAATGCTGGGAGATTATCTGTAAGGTTATTTTTTGTTCTCTTTACATTTTATACATCCAGTATATATCATTGCATACCAGTTTCTCATAATTCAACACTTGCTGGTTGTTATCAGGAATGAAGGTACTTTTCTTCCTAAGGTCAGTTCCTGCTATACCTATCGGTCCCTTCTCATTATTTCTGTTATTGTCAAAATGTGCTGCCAAATTTAGTCTTCTGCAAAACATTTTGATCTCCTTGATATTGTCCACTAATTGCAGCCCGGTAGCTGGTATATACTTCATACCCTTACTCAAAAGTGACCCCATTTCATGGTTAACCTTCACCTCTGTATAGTTATACACCTTAAATCCTTCAAAAACAATGATCTTAGGATATATGTTGACTACATTGTTTTCCGTAGGGGCTATCTCTATATTGGTATGACTGCTAATTGCTGTCTTAATACAATTGTGTGTTTGTCCCTCTACTTCTTTGTCTTTGGTGCGGTGTAACTGGTCAACCTTATCACTGTTTCCACATTCAATCCTACCAGTCAGTATGATAAACTTTCCATTTTCATAAGTATCATTTATCGCTGCCTGTTGATGTTCCGTGCTGGAAAAATCTTCCCCCCTGAAAATTTTCTTCCCTTATATTCGTTCTAGTGGATTTTCTCCTGGGATGAAAATTACTAACATCATTGTTGGGGTCCCTATATGCTGGCCAAACATATGCCCTGTTACTGTTATATAATTCCAAGTCACGTGTAATCTTTCTATTCTTTCTCTCCATAATAGTCTGAATTTTGTTATCAGCTATTACATACTGTTTCATGTATAATTCCTTCCATATGTCATATTCTTTGTGACTAGTAATCATATTATTAATACTCTCTAATTCATTAGCCAACTTAATAAGTTTTTCATCCAAATGCTTAATAACTGTTTTAATATATGCAAACCCAAAACTATCGAATAATTCATTAAAATCCTTCATGATGTCACTTCCATATTTAATACCTAGTGGCAGTTTGAAAAATCTCATGCCCTTAGGTACTATCTTTAGTTTGAGACACTTGGATAAATAACTGCAGTCTAATTTAGTGTTTTTATATGATACCAATTTCTTACCAAAATCAAATATCAATTCCTTTACTGAAGAATGCATCATATTTATCTTATTACATTTGTTGTTTACAAATCCTGTATCCGCATCACAAAAAACAAAACTATCCTCTAGAAACTGCACCATCATCTCATCTTCCGTGCAGCCCCTAATATCACATTTATTATTATTAATATTACAATCTGAAACATGTCCATTGTGTTGCATAAAATTTTTTGGTCTACGTGGGCTGGAAAAATCATGTATAAAAGTCTGTGTAACAGTACCTTTTGGGGCCACAACGGCCTTAGACTTTCCTTTGCCATAGGTTTTCACTGTAGTATATTCCTTCGGACGGGCTCCATTACCCATTGTCTCTTGCCGAGCCCTGCTGAAACTAAAGTCAAATGTAAAGTCCTGGTCTAAGATGTTACCAGGGTATTCACTGCATATTTCTGCATCTCCATGACTGATGATATCAATTCCATCGAACCCATTTCCTTTACGTTTGTCCGGTAAATCAATAACAGAATCTGCATTACCATATGTCCTAGAATCAACATCCATATCTCTAAGTCCCTTTGGAAAACCGCGATCTGGTGTTTGTAGTGCGTTACTTTCTAGATGTCCTGGAGATGTTGTCGAGTCATCAGGACGACATTCATTGCGATTATCCAACATCATCACTTCCTTTGGCGTGCGTACCTCTGCGTCTTCCGTAATAGGTCCTACGACCCTTTTGAAAACTTTCCCTTTGGTAGCATTTGCGGTTACCAACCCGGTAACCAAATCCAGCAATCTGTGCACCTCCCCTTGTAGGGACGTAAGATCAGCTCTTAAAAGAGCTATTTCATCTTTAGACAATGAAGCAGCTGGGGATTCCTCTTGGTCAGCCATCCTTGAATCAACTCAATAAATAATGAACGAACACCAACCAAATAAAAATCTGGATGCCGACACTGAAGAATCACTGCTCGTCCTGGTGATGAAATATGTTAGTTTATTGTAACTCCACACGATACAAAAGACAGGTTTAAGCGCTTTCAACTGTTGTACACAGTCTTCATCAGAACAACATACTGCTAGTATTCTACTGCTTAAATACTCTACTTTTTTGAACTTAATTGAATGATTGCTCTAGTTGCCGCCAAAAACTTTAAAGACATACTAGTCACAATAGTTGATCAAGGATATCTACAATTTACCCTTTACTATGTATAGGTAACACATACATTGACTACTAATACAAAATAACATAGGTTGTAAATTACCTACTCTAATACATCCTGCCGTTTATCATAGATCTCATAATATACGTACTGTTTAATAAAATAATCCCCCTACTATATTTAATATATAAGTCCATCTGAAACTATCAAACTATTGCATATATATATATATATATATATATATATATATATTGAATACTAAAATATTATTGTAAAAATAATAAAATAAAAGTTGATATTAAAATATCATATACAGTTACTAAACATAAAAGCAAAATGTTTCACTACCACCTTATACATATCCACAACATGCATATCTTCAGAATTATTTAGTTGCATGTGATCAAATATACTAATAACAGAGTCACATCATCTTGTCTAAAACCCATTATGTAAATGTGCATAACTACATCTACGCATCCCTTAATACGTAGTGATTGTTTATTGTACACAAAATACAAGATACCTGATGCAAGATACATAATGTCAGGTGCTGTAGATGTATCAAACCTATACCTTTTCAAACTCACTTATAAGGCTAAAAATGGTTTTATACTGACAAAATCATTAAGACCAGGTTTGCGGGTGGAATCTGTCAGGATCTGCCATCTACTTTCTCTTGCTGCCAACTCCATTTTCCAATTCCCTCCAAGTGGTGTAATGAAAACCTGATCAATGATAGCAAATGTAAAACCACGTTCTGTCCCTTGCTCCATAATGTGCCTATATAATGCATTCTTACTATCGCTTTTCTGTATCCGGTATAGGTGTTCATATACACGCTTCTTCAATTGTCTTCCCGTTTTACCGATATAGTGGGCATTGCACTGTGTGCAATTGGCTATATACACTACCCCTTTTGAACAGCAATTCCCGGTTTTACATCTAATAAACGTTCGATTGATATCATCTAACCTGATGGTGTTGGCTGTGTTAATATATTTGCATTGTTTGCACCTTCCACATTTTGTGGTTCCCTTATGTGTATCTACTTCATCCTTTCTATGGCTAGCCCTCTCCAACAGTCGTTTAATATTGGGCGCCGTTTTATATACACATTTAGGTAATTTATCCCATCTTTTTTCTTTGTCCATGGAAACTAATATTGCCCAATGTTTCTCTAAAATTTCTTTGACCAAATGTGTGTAAGGTGTATATGTAAGTACGCACTCTTCCCTGGAGTTCGTTTGGTCCTTCTGTTTTGTCATTCATTCTATAACATCCTAATAATGGTGGATATCTTTGTCCCCATTCACCTTCTACATATTTGATAACTTCATTAACCATTTTCTTTGGATAGGCACGATCTAAAAATAATTCTCTAATATAGTTAAGTTCTGCCACCATTATGGTCCTTGTAGAGGACATCCTGGCGTCCGAATACATTGTCCTTTCACTATATTTCTGAACACATGTGGAGGGTGGCTACTACTGAAATGTATGTAGTCATTCGAGAATGTGGGCTTACGGTATAACTTGGAAATAAAACCCACATCATCATGACTAATTAATACATCCAAAATGCTATTTCAGTGTTACTGTAACTATGTGTGAATTTTAAAAAGCTAGTAGTATTGTTTATGTATATCATAAATTCTCAATTTTTCCACTGGACCATTCCACAAGATAAAAATATCATCCAGGTACCTTGCATAGTAAGAGATGTTAGAAAAAATGTGCTGTTAAATACATGTTCTAACTCCCATTCGAGCATGACCAAATTTGCAAAAATGGGAGCACACGCTGCTCCCATGGCCACACCCTTAATCTGTTTAAAAAATTCCCCCTGGAATGCTATATAGTTATGGTCCAGTACAAGCCCCATCATATCACAAATTAAAGAAATCTTATTCCATGTGAGACCTGAGTGTTTCCTTAAGCTGTTAGCAAAAAATTCCAGGCCCTCATCTTTAGGTATGCTGGAAAATAAATCCTGGACGTCTATGGTAAGATAAATTGTATCTGAATGCCATTTGTCTCTGGTTAAATCACCCAAAAATCTCCAGGAGTCTTTCATGATATGAGGGATGGATTTATAAACATTTTTGAGCCATCCGTCTATGAGTTTCCCTATGTTAAAGGTTTTAGAACGAGAGCCTGAAACTATGGGGCGAAATGGGGGATTCTTCAAACACTTATGTATTTTTGGTATACCCACCATCTTGGCCAGAACTGGATAATCGACCTTAAGAAATGAATAGGTATCATTACATATCCTGTTATCAATCAAATATTCTTCTATAACCAAATCTATTCTTTTATACCCAATGTTGATTTGGTTAATAGAGATGTTCTCATAATTTCCTGATTCGTAAAAATACTGTGTAAAGCCTCATTATATTCTCTAGTGTAGTATATTACTGCTCCACCGCCTTGTCGGGCTTCATGATTCTAATGTCATTCATACCCATCAGTGCAGATAATGCTTCTCTCTCCAATGCTGGGAGATTATCTGTAAGGTTATTTTTTGTTCTCTTTACATTTTTATACATCCAGTATATATCATTGCATACCAGTTTCTCATAATTCAACACTTGCTGGTTGTTATCAGGAATGAAGGTACTTTTCTTCCTAAGGTCAGTTCCTGCTATACCTATCGGTCCCTTCTCATTATTTCTGTTATTGTCAAAATGTGCTGCCAAATTTAGTCTTCTGCAAAACATTTTGATCTCCTTGATATTGTCCACTAATTGCAGCCCGGTAGCTGGTATATACTTCATACCCTTACTCAAAAGTGACCCCATTTCATGGTTAACCTTCACCTCTGTATAGTTATACACCTTAAATCCTTCAAAAACAATGATCTTAGGATATATGTTGACTACATTGTTTTCCGTAGGGGCTATCTCTATATTGGTATGACTGCTAATTGCTGTCTTAATACAATTGTGTGTTTGTCCCTCTACTTCTTTGTCTTTCGTATGCGGTGTAACTGGTCAACCTTATCACTGTTTCCACATTCAATCCTACCAGTCAGTATGATAAACTTTCCATTTTCATAAGTATCATTTATCGCTGCCTGTTGATGTTCCGTGCTGGAAAAATCTTCCCCTGAAAATTTTCTTCCCTTATATTCGCTCTAGTGGATTTTCTCCTGGGATGAAAATTACTAACATCATTGTTGGGGTCCCTATATGCTGGCCAAACATATGCCCTGTTACTGTTATATAATTCCAAGTCACGTGTAATCTTTCTATTCTTTCTCTCCATAATAGTCTGAATTTTGTTATCAGCTATTACATACTGTTTCATGTATAATTCCTTCCATATGTCATATTCTTTGTGACTAGTAATCATATTATTAATACTCTCTAATTCATTAGCCAACTTAATAAGTTTTTCATCCAAATGCTTAATAACTGTTTTAATATATGCAAACCCAAAACTATCGAATAATTCATTAAAATCCTTCATGATGTCACTTCCATATTTAATACCTAGTGGCAGTTTGAAAAATCTCATGCCCTTAGGTACTATCTTTAGTTTGAGACACTTGGATAAATAACTGCAGTCTAATTTAGTGTTTTTATATGATACCAATTTCTTACCAAAATCAAATATCAATTCCTTTACTGAAGAATGCATCATATTTATCTTATTACATTTGTTGTTTACAAATCCTGTATCCGCATCACAAAAAACAAAACTATCCTCTAGAAACTGCACCATCATCTCATCTTCCGTGCAGCCCCTAATATCACATTTATTATTATTAATATTACAATCTGAAACATGTCCATTGTGTTGCATAAAATGTTTTGGTCTACGTGGGCTGGAAAAATCATGTATAAAAGTCTGTGTAACAGTACCTTTTGGGGCCACAACGGCCTTAGACTTTCCTTTGCCATAGGTTTTCACTGTAGTATATTCCTTCGGACGGGCTCCATTACCCATTGTCTCTTGCCGAGCCCTGCTGAAACTAAAGTCAAATGTAAAGTCCTGGTCTAAGATGTTACCAGGGTATTCACTGCATATTTCTGCATCTCCATGACTGATGATATCAATTCCATCGAACCCATTTCCTTTACGTTTGTCCGGTAAATCAATAACAGAATCTGCATTACCATATGTCCTAGAATCAACATCCATATCTCTAAGTCCCTTTGGAAAACCGCGATCTGGTGTTTGTAGTGCGTTACTTTCTAGATGTCCTGGAGATGTTGTCGAGTCATCAGGACAACATTCATTGCGATTATCCAACATCATCACTTCCTTTGGCGTGCGTACCTCTGCGTCTTCCGTAATAGGTCCTACGACCCTTTTGAAAACTTTCCCTTTGGTAGCATTTATGTTACCAACCCGGTAACCAAATCCAGCAATCTGTGCACCTCCCCTTGTAGGGACGTAAGATCAGCTCTTAAAAGAGCTATTTCATCTTTAGACAATGAAGCAGCTGGGGATTCCTCTTGGTCAGCCATCCTTGAATCAACTCAATAAATAATGAACGAACACCAACCAAATAAAAATCTGGATGCCGACACTGAAGAATCACTGCTCGTCCTGGTGATGAAATATGTTAGTTTATTGTAACTCCACACGATACAAAAGACAGGGTTTAGCGCTTTCAAGTGTTGTACACAGTCTTCATCAGAACAACATACTGCTAGTATTCTACTGCTTAAATACTCTACTTTTTTGAACTTAATTGAATGATTGCTCTAGTTGCCGCCAAAAACTTTAAAGACATACTAGTCACAATAGTTGATCAAGGATATCTACAATTTACCCTTTACTATGTATAGGTAACACATACATTGACTACTAATACAAAATAACATAGGTTGTAAATTACCTACTCTAATACATCCTGCCGCTTATCATAGATCTCATAATATACATACTGTTTAATAAAATAATCCCCCTACTATATTTAATATATAAGTCCATCTGAAACTATCAAACTATTGCATATATATATATATATATATATATATATATATTGAATACTAAAATACTATTGTAAAAATCATAAAATAAAAGTTGATATTAAAATATCATATACAGTTACTAAACATAAAAGCAAAATGTTTCACTACCACCTTATACATATCCACAACATGCATATCTTCAGAATTATTTAGTTGCATGTGATCAAATATACTAATAACAGAGTCACATCATCTTGTCTAAAACCCATTATGTAAATGTGCATAACTACATCTACGCATCCCTTAATACGTAGTGATTGTTTATTGTACACAAAATACAAGATACCTGATGCAAGATACATAATGTCAGGTGCTGTAGATGTATCAAACCTATACCTTTTCAAACTCACTTATAATAAGGCTAAAAATGGTTTTATACTGACAAAATCATTAAGACCAGGTTTTCGGGTGGAATCTGTCAGGATCTGCCATCTACTTTCTCTTGCTGCCAACTCCATTTTCCAATTCCCTCCAAGTGGTGTAATGAAAACCTGATCAATGATAGCAAATGTAAAACCATGTTCTGTCCCTTGCTCCATAATGTGCCTATATAATGCATTCTTACTATCGCTTTTCTGTATCCGGTATAGGTGTTCATATACACGCTTCTTCAATTGTCTTTCCGTTTTACCGATATAGTGGGCATTGCACTGTGTGCAATTGGCTATATACACTACCCCTTTTGAACAGCAATTCCCGGTTTTACATCTAATAAACGTTCGATTGATATCTTCTAACCTGATGGTGTTGGCTGTGTTAATATATTTGCATTGTTTGCACCTTCCACATTTTTTGGTTCCCTTATGTGTATCTACTTCATCCTTTCTATGGCTAGCCCTCTCCAACAGTCGTTTAATATTGGGCGCCGTTTTATATACACATTTAGGTAATTTATCCCATCTTTTTTCTTTGTCCATGGAAACTAATATTGCCCAATGTTTCTCTAAAATTTCTTTGACCAAATGTGTGTAAGGTGTATATGTAAGTACGCACACTCTTCCCTGGAGTTCGTTTGGTCCTTCTGTTTTGTCATTCATTCTATAACATCCTAATAATGGTGGATATCTTTGTCCCCATTCACCTTCTACATATTTGATAACTTCATTAACCATTTTCTTTGGATAGGCACGATCTAAAAATAATTCTCTAATATAGTTAAGTTCTGCCACCATTATGGTCCTTGTAGAGGACATCCTGGCTGCCCGAATACATTGTCCTTTCACTATATTTCTGAACACATGTGGAGGGTGGCTACTACTGAAATGTATGTAGTCATTCGAGAATGTGGGCTTACGGTATAACTTGGAAATAAAACCCACATCATCATGACTAATTAATACATCCAAAAATGCTATTTCAGTGTTACTGTAACTATGTGTGAATTTTAAAAAGCTAGTAGTATTGTTTATGTATATCATAAATTCCTCAATTTTTTCACTGGACCATTCCACAATTTTATGTGAAGTCAGCCATTCATCTTTAAACAAGTGGCAAGCAGAAAATTCAAAATGGCAGGAAAAATATATTATTTTTATTGTATTGAATGAAATTGAATGAAATTGTTAAAGCCTTCATATTAAAACTGACGCAAACTGAAACGAGTAAAAAAGTTGTATCTGACTGATATATAAGACCAGTAATAGCATACAAAATGCTTTCATCCTTAAGAAATATGCTAACTACCAGCTTGAACGTTTTTGTTTTCTTTGATGCCAAATGCTTTTGTCATACCACAGCTATTGCAAACTAGAGATCTACTGCATGTCCTGGAGACTCACCAAGTGATAGTAACAATAAAATCAATAGTGTCAGAGAAGTTTCAATTTCCATGTATGACTTGTTGTTCATACATTAATATTTATGCTTGGCTGACATGCCAAGCAAATATTCAGTATAAAAAATAGTGGTATTGATGTCAGAATTAATAATTCAGTGACAAGCAGGATTTAATATAGATTTTTATGCTCTTTTACCTCACTGGTAAACACCTTTTCCTTAAAACTGATGACTCCAGTAGATATGCAGTTACACAGCAATTTGCTTTCACATTTGTAGCTGTTATCATACCCATGCACAAAGTATTTTCACCATTTAGTATACCTGATGCCCGTTTGATTCTCAGTTAGAGCGTCTTCTGTGTGGCGACATGCGTGAATGGGGGTTCCTTCGTTGAAGGTTGTGCGTTAGGCCCGGCAAGCCAGCATGTAAAACTCTACTGCCAATCATTAGCGGACAGGAGTTCCGCTGTGGCGACCCCTAACCGGGAAAAGCCGAAAGACACAAACAAAGTATACCTGATAAAAAACTGATAATGGGGCACCATTTAATGTGAAGCAATTTCATGATTTAAGGGCACTTCAAGTGCAGAATGATGATGCATGTACAGCCGCAAGACAACATATTTGTGAAAAGGTTTATGCACCCACTTAGGAAAGCCATAAGAACTGCACAAAATAAGTGAATATCTTGGAAGTAACACATAAAGATTTATATATATCAGAACTTCATAGGATCATAGGAAATTACTAGACTGTCATCCCGGAGGTTATTTTAAGCCGAGCCTTTTCATCCCGATGTAATACCATAGAAATGCTAGTAAGTACCCAAGACTGCATTTAGTGATGACTACCCATGTCAAGGAGGGTTGTGGGCTCTATCCTCGGTAAGAATTTACAGTGCCCCATCCACTCATCCAGGTTCCTCTTGAACAGTGTCATAGATGTGCTCTGTTTCACATGGATTGGTACCCTGTTCCAAAGATGTGACAGTTGCTGGGAGATAAATTTGTCCCTCCAACATGTCCTATTGAAGTCACAGGTCATATTTGGGTCCCTGGAACAGGTAGCCCTAGTCCTATTTGATTTATGACTATGCAGCAAATTCATTAGGTTTGGGTCTTGGGTTGATCTGTAGGCCAGGCATGTGTCCCCTAAGAAATCTATATGATATGGAGTGTAGTGACAGGGACTTTAGTCGGTCTGTGTAAGGCACATGCTGGAGCCCCTTGATCTTCTTTGTTAGAAACCTCTGAGGTCTCTCTAATTGCTGCAGGTGCTTAGTATGGTACATGCCAAATGGGGAGTTATACTCAATTATGGGCCAGGTAGGTGCTAAATATAGGAAGATTATAACTTCTTTGCTCTCCAGGGGATGCCTTTACTAATCACGTGTGCTATGTAGAAAACTTTCCTTACTACAGTAGTCGTAGTTAAGGTCACAGTAAACTTGTGATCCCAGGTCTCTTACCACTTCATGGATACTTAGGGTATTGCTGATTTGATAGTGTGAGTGGAATTGTTTGTGCTGAAGGGAATGATGATGCATTTCTTTGCATTCCATTTAAGACTATGACTAATACACCAGTTGTTGGTCTGCATGAGACCCTCCTGGAGTATACGGACATAATTTGGGGATTCAGTGATTGCACCTAGTTTGCAGTTGTCTGCAGACTTGGTCAGCCACAATCTCTTAGTTTTGGCATGAACTTCTAAGAAGTATATACCAAACAGTAGGGGGCCCAGCACTGACCCCTGTAGCATTCTACTGGTAATAGGTCTGCTGGTTGATGTAGTCACCCACCTTGATAGTGTGTGTCCAGTTTATGAGCCAGTTGGCAACCCATTTTACAATGAAGGGGTTTACATTCAGTTTGCTAAGTTTATTGGTAATGCCTGAATAATGGATTGTGTCAAAAGCCTTTGACAGGTTGAGGTATACTGTGTGCACAGATTTGTCCTCGTCAATGGCCTTGGTCACATTTTCAAAGAAATCCACCAGATTTAACAGGCAGGATCTGCTCTTCACAAAGCCGAATTGGGTAGGATCTATGGTTTGGAGGTTACCTATGTCTTTATTTATGAGGTCCATAATGATACGTTCCATGGCCTTACAGATGAGGCTGTTCAGGCTTATGGGTCTGTAATACCCCGGGTCTGTTGCTAGGCCACCTTTGTGGATAGAAATCACTGTTGCTCTTCTCCATTCCACAGGAACAAACTGAAAAGGGTATTTAGTGGTGATGCTTGTTCATATTTTAGCCTGCTTAGAAGACAGCCTGGGATATCACCTGTTCCCATAGAGGCTGTGGCGTTTTCCTCGTGCAAGGCTTTGAGGACCTACTCTTCAGATAAGTAAGGTGGTGGGGAGTTTGGGGGAGGACTTGTAAGTTAAGAGGGGATAGAGGAGTGAAATTTTCACCAAACTTGTCTGCTAGCAGGTTTGATAACTCTGTGCCATCTCTGTGGGGTTATTTCAGAGGACTCTCCCTTTTACAAATTATGTTACACAATAATTTGAAAACTATACTTTCTTCATACACTAGAGCAGGACAAGTGGTTACATGAGAAGTCTTGAAACACTGAAGAAAGTAAATGAAGAAAAATGCTGATGGGAAAAATACTGTACTGAGCATAACTAAAATGGGAGACTGTATTGACAAATTGAGATGCACATAAATCTTGCCCTGTTTTCTGCAAAACCTTACAATACAACTAACTTCAGAAGTTCAGTGATAACTCACAGAAAAGATTCTTGCAAAGCAACTATGCATTGTTATTTCATTAAATGGTTTGATGGCAACAGCTAAAATTATTTAGAGTCCTAATTAGAACAAATTTTCAATAAAACTAAAAAAGTAACCAGGCGTATCTAACAGAGCCAAGAAAATATAAAATTTGAAACACTATACTTGGTACTAAAAGCATCGGTTCAGAATGTCTTTTGTATGTGTTTCAAATGTGTAACTGTAATAAATTCATAAAATTCAAAAACAAGTATGGCCTAATAGGCTGGTAGAAGCTTAGTGACTGTTGTTTCATAATGAAATTTATGTACACACACACGTTTATCATTGTATAGTGGATTGTCGTTTTAAGGGAGAATGAGACTCTAATAATTTTCAACACTTCCGACTGTTGTAATAACTATCTTAAGATTGATTACCTCTGTCTACAGATTGGATCTTCCACTGGTATGCTCCATAAAGTTTTGAAGAAGACAAGGTCTTATATGAACCCTAAACAAGGCATAGATCCCCCTTTAGGTGCTGGTACAATAAGTAGTAGTGCAGATGTTGATCTCTCTCTCTTAGTAACCCAGAGTGCCAAGCACATTTGTCCTTTCAGTGAGGAATCCTTAAACTGTCGCCAGCTAAATTAGGTACTTAGTCAAGAGATTGCAGAAAGTGCATTATGCTCTATGATTGCCAAAATAAGTTGGTGTATATAGTGGTACAGTGTGTAATGATTTGGTATTCTGAGACTTGGTCAGCCACAATCTCTTAGTTTTGGCATGAACTTCTAAGAAGTATATACCAAACAGTAGGGGGCCCAGCACTGACCCCTGTAGCATTCTACTGGTAATAGGTCTGCTGGTTGATGTAGTCACCCACCTTGATAGTGTGTGTCCAGTTTATGAGCCAGTTGGCAACCCATTTTACAATGAAGGGGTTTACATTCAGTTTGCTAAGTTTATTGGTAATGCCTGAATAATGGATTGTGTCAAAAGCCTTTGACAGGTTGAGGTATACTGTGTGCACAGATTTGTCCTCGTCAATGGCCTTGGTCACATTTTCAAAGAAATCCACCAGATTTAACAGGCAGGATCTGCTCTTCACAAAGCCGAATTGGGTAGGATCTATGGTTTGGAGGTTACCTATGTCTTTATTTGTGAGGTCCATAATGATACGTTCCATGGCCTTACAGATGAGGCTGTTCAGGCTTATGGGTCTGTAATACCCCGGGTCTGTTGCTAGGCCACCTTTGTGGACAGAAATCACTGTTGCTCTTCTCCATTCCACAGGAACAAAGCCTGTGGTTGGGCTACGACTGAAAAGGGTATTTAGTGGTGATGCTTTTTCATATTTTAGCCTGCTTAGAAGACAGCCTGGGATATCACCTGTTCCCATAGTATTGCTTGCCTCGTGCAAGGCTTTGAGGACCTGCTCTTCAGATATGTAAGGTGGTGGAGAGTTTAGGGGAGGACTTGTAAGTTAAGAGGGGATAGAGGAGTGAAATTTTCACCAAACTTGTCTGCTAGCAGGTTTGATAACTCTGTGACATCTCTGTGGGGTCATTTCAGAGGACTCCCCCTTTTACAAATTATGTTACACAATAATTTGAAAACTATACTTTCTTCATACACTAGAGCAGGACAAGTGGTTACATGAGAAGTCTTGAAACACTGAAGAAAGTAAATGAAGAAAAATGCTGATGGGAAAAACACTGTACTGAGCATAACTAAAATGGGAGACTGTATTGACAAATTGAGATACACATAAATCTTGCCCTATTTTCTGCAAAACCTTACAGTACAACTAACTTCAGAAGTTCAGTGATAACTCACAGAAAAGATTCTTGCAAAGCAACTATGCATTGATATTTCATTAAATGGTTTGATGGCAACAGCTAAAATTATTTAGAGTCCTAATTAGAACAAATTTTCAATAAAACTAAAAAAGTAACCAGGCGTATCTAACAGAGCCAAGAAAATATCAAATTTGAAACACTATACTTGGTACTAAAAGCATCGGTTCAGAATGTCTTTTGTATGTGTTTCAAATGTGTAACTGTAATAAATTCATAAATTCAAAAACAAGTATGGCCTAATAGGCTGGTAGAAGCTTAGTGACTGTTGTTTCATAATGAAATTTATGTACACACATAAATTTATCATTGTCTAGTGGATTGTCGTTTTAAGGGAGAATGAGACTCTAATAATTTTCAACACTTCCGACTGTTGTAATAACTATCTTAAGATTGATTACCTCTGTCTACAGATTGGAACTTCCACTGGTATGCTCCATAAAGTTTTGAAGAAGACAAGGTCTTATATGGACCCTAAACAAGGCATAGATCCCCCTTTAGGTGCTGGTACAATAAGTAGTAGTACAGATGTTGATCTCTCTCTCTTAGTAACCCAGAGTGCCAAGCACATTTGTCCTTTCAGTGAGGAATCCTTAAACTGTCTCCAGCTAAATTAGGTACTTGGTCAAGAGATTGCAGAAAGTGCATTATGCTCTATGATTGCCAGAATAAGTTGGTGTATATAGTGGTACAGTGTGTAATGATTTGGTATTCTGAGACTCATCAGTCCTAGTCCCAGAATAGTGAGATGAATGACTAAAAATGCATACTTACTATTCTAAGTCTGAGACTGCTTTTTCTCTAAAGATTTCCTTTTCTTTGAGGTATAGAAATGTCACAGTTGGTATATGTAAGTCTGGGAGATGTGCAAGGCTTTCCTCCCACATTAGTGAGTTCAGTGTGCTTGCCCCATGCAAAAACAACTTTAAATGAGAACAGTGATTGACATTCACCGTATTCCTGTATTTTCACTTTTTTGTCCAAATTCTGGGCTTGTATTTACAAGTCTGAGAATTAGAATAGGGATCCAGTACATTGAGCTTCCTAGAGCAGTTAGTCCCACTGAGTATCATATGGGTTGTGGTGAATACCTTTCATTTCAACCATGGCAACCTGCTACTGAAAGAAAAGATCTGTATCTGTCACAATACCAAAACTCTTTAATAACAGATTTGGTCCTAAGTGCTTTTTCATCAGTACAGTAACAAGGATCACTTGCTTCACAGATATTATTATGTTTCTTTTATGAACAGTTAAGGCCAACCTTTGTTCTTACACCAGGTGTAGGTTGCACCCAACCCTTTCTAGAGAACTGTTATGTTTTATGGGACAAGGACAATACTATTCAGCCTATTTATTTGAGTACCAAGAAAGTCCGAGTGGGCAAGAAAATCCCTTTTCAGAGGACGCCTGGGGAAAAAACTCCAAATGACAAATATATACAAATACATACAGATAAGATATATGTAGTATGCTAAGTTAGCAAACATCTCTGCTAAGACAAAAAGAGTAAAGTACAATTCACATTTGCATACAATGTACAGGGTTGCATTCTTCAACCCATAGGTAGAACTACCCCATTAACCAGCTTATATACACAGCTTCTTACTGACTATAAGATTATCCAGCATCCATCTGCTTGTCCAGCACTAAATACCATTCTACACAACTTTGTTTCCACCAAGTCATTATGAAACAATGACCAAAAACTCTCTGTCAACAAACTTATCAAATGGTCAGCACACATACTATGTTGCCAAGGCCTGGAACTTATCTATCTCCCTCCAGTCCTTTAAAATCATTCTGAAAGTTCCTAGCCAAAATCTGTCTCTGTTCTTGCTCAACCCCAGGATAGACTAAATCCTAAATTTGAACAAGTACTTACACCTTCTTATTCCCCATTCTTCACTCACTTCCTTTCTTCAATCAATTTCTCTCTTTCTCTCCAACTGTTTATCTAAATATGCCATAATCATGTTTTTCAGTCACCTCATATTGCTGTTCCTGTTTGTATTATACTAACTTACCTTTAATTTCTCTAAACTGGCTAAAATGTCTTTAAATATTAAATAATTGTCATATAAGTTGTAACAGCTCTTATTAACCTCTCCATAACCTTACACAGGATAGTGGTGAAGCTGATGGTGTGATATTTCCAGAGTAAGCTGTATATTCTTCTCTGTAGATAGGGACTCCTGCAGCTTGCTATCCCAGACTAGGGATACGGCCTCTGGAGAAGTTTTGTGAAGAAGTCCTGTAAATAATACGTTTGTTTTTATAGCACTGAAAAAACTTCTTGTGATGTTATTGGGGCCCATTGAACTAGTATTCTTCAAGACTGTGTTAATCTAATTAGGTGATATGAATTTTGGTGAGGGGGGTCGTCTTCTAACTCTAGGTCTGATGTTGTCTTTTCCATCAGTTCCAAAACGTATGGGTTTCAGATCTGACCTTGACCACGTCTAAGTTTTGGGTCAGGTGCTCAGGCTCCTCCCCTTACCCCTAATTCCTGAGTAAAGAGCAAACTACCTCAGATCTTGTTTGCCTCCAGACAATTGACAGATCTTTGAGTGCTCAGTAAGATATTATAAAACAAGTTTTAAAAGATAAGAACATTTTTCTTCTATTATCGAGTCTACCTTTTTTAGCACTTGGTGTGTATTGCTATCCTCCCCTCTTTCTTGTTTCTTGTCCTTGGCATGAGACTATACTGTATATGAAAAAAGCAAAATAAAACAGATATCATAATAGTTTAGTTTAGCTTAAAGTTTGTTTTTGTTTTTTTTTTGCTGAGATTTTAGCTTTTCTTTTTTCTTCATAAGGATGTCAGAAAAGCCTTCAGGTTTTAAAAAAAAATGCATAGCTTGCTTGCCCAAACTCCCAAACTGAGACTGCATGGTAAGTGCATTTATTATTTAGGCCCATCACACCTTCTGCTCCACTTGTGAGACTTTCAGCCAATGGGTGATTATTGAAAGGAAAAATAAACTTATTTTGAAGGGGCTCCTTCAACCTTCAATGAGAGACAAACCTCCTTCTGGGTCAGGAAGTCTGCTGCTGCTGCTGCTTCCTTCTCTTCCCCTTCTTTAGCCAAAAAGGTACCTGAGGAATCAAAAGAGAAACAGAAAGATTCAGACAAGGGCAAATAAAAATGTAAAACTACCAAGAAAAGGTCCCCTGACCAGACATAATCATAGGATCCTATACGCCTCTTAGATTGTCTCCAGACCCTATCTCACCCAGGCTTCAATCTCCAGTTTTGCAGGACAGAGCACATTACACTTCCAGGCCTCCCTCCTCTACCTGTTCTCTTAGGTCAGCAAGGTCTACCAGGAGCCTCACTGAAGCTGATGTATACAGGATGATAAGGATATTTCTTCAGAGCCAGATCCAATTAGGGATCCACCCTGCTGTCTGAGCTGGAGGAATTACTTCTTCCCTCATTCTTTAGTGGCTTCTTCTTTGATCTGATCTCTTGGATTGGAGCCCTTGGATCTGACTTTCACTAGGGGCAGATCAGCAATGGATCCGAGAGTCCATGCATCCTTGTCTCCAATAAGTTATTTTCTCTGATGAAGTCAGATCTGACCCTGTTAAATCCATGTAAATCTCAGAGCCAGACTGTCGGAGTCAACTCTGACAAGGTTGGATTGGACCAGAGGTCTTTGGATCATTTTCTCCTAAGAGCCTCAGCAGTTTATGGTTTGACTCTGTTTTCAGCCTTGAAGTCCAGCTGAATGGCTTCCAAAATTGAGCCACCTTTAGGAGTTTTGGCTCCTACAGTGAGGTTCCCCAGATCCATGTTGAGCTTGATGTCTGAGACTTTAGAGAGAATGCTTTCTCAACCCAGAGAGAAGACTACCCCCTTGGAGTCAGATCCAGCCCATCTCCATAGGATTTCCTAGGGTGTGCGAATACTCTTCTTGTCCCTTTGGGGAAGCCAGTTTTCAAAAGCCTTGAGTCAGTCCTTCTAGGAGTGACTAATTTATCTCCCAAGTCCTCCCCTGTCCAATGCGCAGAAAAGGTAAACAGGAAGCACAAGTGCAAAAGAAGGTGGTTGGCTTCCCCTGAGGAATCTCCTACCACTGACATGGGCTTTGATGAAGAAGAGGGTTCTGCCAGATCCCCCCTTGAGGATGTCTCGTTCAGAGAGATATTCAAACTTTTCATATAAAGAGGGAGTTGGTCTTCCCAAGTTCCTTCTCCAGAAGAGTCAGTTTTCCTTGAGACATTTGGTTCTTGCCCGTCTATGTCTTGGGTAGCACTCCACCTGATGAGATAATGGACCTGATCTCTGCAGTGGCATGTTAGGAGCTGGATACAGCTGAGCCCATTCTCAATAAACCATATAAATTCCTTGTTGCTCCCAAAAATCATCTCCATTGGAGCAAGGGGCCAGTGATAGATTCCATGATAGTAGTTCCAGCCACTAAGAAGGAACTTGCAGAAGAGAATTCCTCTGTCTATCCATGAAACAGGGAATCTCATGCACTGGACATGTTTGAGAAGAGTATTTACACCTCATCTACTTTTTCGGTGAGAGCACTTAATTATTTGTCACATGTCACACTTTTCCAGGGGGATCTGACCAAGGAGATCAAAACATTTCTCTCAGGGACCTTCTCTGTGGATCAAAGGAAATCTATTAATTCACAGTTGGCTACCCTACAGTCCTTATCAAATGTCTCTATGTGCCTTATCTCCAGTGGCACAGAGGGTACATCTAGAGCAGCCTGCACAGGCTTTTCCAAAAGGAGGCATGCCTGGATGCATATATTTGGCTTTGTAGAACATTTCAAGACATCCTTCATCAATACTCCTTATGAAGGATAAACCCTTTTCGGTCCTAAATTTAAAGAGACTATCTTAAGAAGTGAGAAAGATGGTAAATCCCTATCTGCCATAGGGATCTAATTCTTCACCCCTCAGAGAACCTTCTCCAGAAACCAGAAGGGAGGCAAGAGAATTTGGTTTCATAAATCTCAGGGATTTATACCTGATACTTCTGAGATAAAGAGCCCCCCCAAGGCAGAGGGGAAACTCTTATAATGGATGTCACACAAGGGGCAGAGGTGGCTCACAAAATCAAGGCTTCAGATGTCCTTTCTCAGAGAAGGCTTACCAGTGGTCTTGAATGGTTGCCTGACTATCACAGTCTGGAGGCAATGGGAGGCACTTATCCCACCACCCAACAATGTGGACTTCCATCACTCAAGACAAATGGATGCAAAGGATCATTACCAGAGGCTATTTCATTCCCTTTCATACCATTCCCCCACCCCCAAAAAACTCTTCTGATGTTCCACTCATAAAAGGAAGAAGCTGCTTTTGAAATAAGGAAGCTTTTAAGAAATTGTCATCCAAGAGCTACCAGAGAAGATCCAGAATTCACTCAAGGTTATTTTTATTGCCAAAGAAAAATGAGAACCTAAGACCAATTCTGGACCTAAACCACTTGAACAAGTTTGTGAAGCAAACAAAATTCTAGATGGTCATATTTTAATCCATTCTTCTCCTAATGAGGAAGAAAGACTGGATGTATGCATACTGCACATAAAAATGACCATAAACTGCAGGAAGTATATTTGATTCCATCTGGGAGACAATTTCCATATCAGCCCTTTGGTCTCAGCACAGTCCCCCAGACAACTGGCTCATTACCGTCCCTACCAGAAATCTATTCATTCAAGCCAGAGACTCCTTGCTCCAATTGTGCACAAACCTTGGAATTACAGTCAACTAAACAAAATCCAAGCCACAACCAGTTCAGTCACTAGAGTTTATTGGAGCTCTTCTGGGCACATAACTTCAGATAGCAAGGCTTCCCCAGACAAGAGTTATGTTGCTTCACCAACAAGCCCAGAACATTTTATCTCACCAGAGGCCACCAGCAAGAATAATTATTTGCTTTCTGGGCTGCATGGCAGCCTCTGTGACATTAGTTCCCCTTGCCAGATTATATATGTAGGTACTTCAGTGGATTCTGGCAGTTCAGTGGTCAATCAGAAAACAGCCCATGTCTTTTCAATTGTTACTAATGAAGATTTGTAGAACACACATACAGTGGTGGCTGGAATGTCCACATGTTCTACAAGGATATCCTTTAATATTTCCTTTCCCCTAAGCCACAGTGATCATAGACACTTCCCAACTGGGGAGAGTGGGGGCATTTGTGGGAAAGACAGTCCAAGGCACATGGTACTAGACAGAGGCCAATCTGACAGCGGTTCCCCTAGCATTACAGGCTTTTCAGAACTCTGTCCCCTTGGGTGTGATATCTATTCAGACAGACAACATGTCACACTTAGGCTTCGCTGTAGCACCTGACATTATTTCTACATTTCGTGGACAGTTTATATTGTGCAGTTGGACATTTTATATCTTTGTCTTTCATGTATTGCACTGTTATAGATGTTGGCATTTATTGCAGCCCATCTATTCTGTAGTATATGTCTCTGGTAAGAGCATGTAATTGCTTCTAAAAAATGGAATATTCATTGTTTGAATGGACTTTAACTATTTGGTAAATATGGGTAACACAACCATTTAATAATCCACTGAAAAAGAATGTTATCTGGAAGATGAAATGCATATTATTAGTTGCTGACTTCCACTAAAGCCCTGACCTCAAAGAATGCAGAGCTCTATCTGCTCAGACCATGCAAAGAAGTAATAACTTTTACTTTGCAACATACTTTAGACATTAAACTTTCAACTGATAATGTAAGTTATCAAACCAATAGCTTTAATTCTACCTTTGACTTGGTAAATTAAATTAAAATTTTACAACATAAATTATGTTCTGGATGTCATTTTATTGATCTACTAAGCCAACAGCTGTGAGGTCTGCTTGGCATTCTAATAAACTGAATTTAATAAGATGTTACATTTCATTTGATGTATAGGCTGAAGTTTATGAAATGCCAACTCTAGGAACATTAGGTGGTTATTCAAAAAAAAAAAGTTTAATTCCACTGAGCTGAGCTAAAGAGTGCAGAGGAGATAGCAGAACACAACTTGATTCTGACTCTGAATGCAGGAGGTCTGACATAGTGCTATCTTGCCAAGGAAAGGGCTGCATAGTAGGCTCATATATCATATGTACTAGGCTGTTGATCCACAAAGAGCTTAAGAAGCTTAACCATACATTTACACAAAGTCTTTAGCCATTATATTTTAATAATCCAAAGACAAGCAAAACATTTAAATGTTGCTCCTATGTATGAGGGACAAGAGTACTAAACTAGGGGATGGATGGGGATTTCAGGTTACCTGTCATTTGAAGAGTGTGTGAGAAGTACTTTGCTTTATGTGAAGAGGAGGACAATTCCATAGAAGTATTCTTTGTGATACATACCTATCCCTGCAACGGATTCTATTTATGTTGCAAAAGAGATTTAGATCTTTTGAGTGGACTTGCAAATGTGCTGTCAGACAGCATAGGGTCTGTTGAGGGTCTGTATGCCAGGCAGAGATCAAACCTCTGCAGCCTGTATGTCACTGAAAAGAGTGATAAGGCTTTGAGATGGTCTCCCATAGTTTTTATGATTTAGTCCTTTGATTTTCTTAGTAAGAAATTATTGTGGTCATTCAAGTTGTGTCAAATGTTTGGAGATGTAATTAGTGAAAGGGGGATTACACGACGAGTGTAGAATGTAGTGGAATGATCACATCCCTAGACCTGGATGCCATACCCTTAGTAATAAGTTGTGCAACAAAAAGGACATTCTTACAATAGTGGATACATGGTGATCGAAGGACAGTTCATTGTCTGCATAGGTTCCGAGATCTCTAACTACTGGATATGTTTTCAGGGGTGTGTTGCCTATATGATAGTTAAAAGGGACTTCTTGCTGAATACTTATTTTTCATTTCTTGTCATTTACTTTTAATCTATAGTTTTCTCACCAGCTATTGTTTTAGGAAAGGCAATCTTTAAGGATCTTGGTGTCCTTTGGGGAGTTTATGATGACACCAAGTTTACAGTCATCTGCAGATTTGGTCAACCATAGACCCTTAACAGTAGCTTTGACTTCTGAGAAGTAAATGTAAAGCATGAGTGTCCCAAGGACTGAACCCTAGGGACCAATGCTAGTTTCAGGTCTTTTGTAGGAGGTAGAGCAGTCCACCCTAATTTCCGGGGTTCTGTTTGAGAACCAGTTTGCTATCTGGTGAGTTACACAGAGATTGACATTTAGCTGGGATAGTTTATCTATGATACCTGACTATGAGATGGTGTTGAATGCCTTTGTGAGGTCTAGATATGCAGTCTGTACTGATTTGCCCTCAACCATTTCTGCAGTAATTTTTCTCAAAGAGGTTTACTGGGTTAGATTAGCTGGATCTGCCCTTGCCATATCTGAACTGCCTTGGGTCGAGAGTTTATTAATTTCATAATGAGCCTTTCCATAGCCTTACAGATGAGGATGGATAGATTTATGGGTCTATAATTTCATGGGTCCATTGCTGCCCACCTTTGTGGGGATGACTGTTGCTGTCTTCTCTTCCAGTACAAAGCCTACTTGGAGGCTAACATTGAATAGCCTTTGTAGGGGGTCTGTCAAGTCCTGTTTCAGACTGGCCAGTAAGCAGCCTGGTATGTTGTCTGGCCAATAGAAGCAGTGCTCTTGACCATGAATAGTGCCTTGAGGACTTGTTCATGGGAGACTGGAGGGGGTGTAAATGTAGATATGGGTATTAGATATGGGAATGTAGGAGGTGAGGCGGGTGAAGTTAGAGCTATTTTTCCCCTAGTAGATTGGCTTTGACCCCTAGGTCTGAGTACATCATATCATTTACTGTTATCTCTGCAGAGTGCTTGGTATTGTTTCTGAGATTTCCAGCATAGTTAAAGAAGGCTTTGTGGTTGTCAATTGCCCTTGTAGCACTTTTTACCTTATACCTGCCTTTGATTGATTTGATCAGGGTCCAGAGTTCCCTGTTTAGTTTAGCAAGATTTTTTTGCATGTTGAGAGTTGCATTTATTTTTACATGCAATGAGGTTTATTTTATTGTAGAGTCTGTCTATATTTGGGTTCCACCATAGAGCTTCATTTTTGAATTTGGCATTGTATTTACTTCAGATGGGGGCAGATGCATCTATGCAGCTATTCACATGTACATAGAATTTGTCAGTAGAGGATTCCATATAAGCAGTGGTGTCACTGAGTTGGAAGGGAATGTTGAATTTAGCCAGGTCATCCTTCAGTTTCAGTAGATTAGCCTTGACATAATCTCTGAATACCAAGGTATTGAGGGATACTTCTGTCTTCGGTCTTAAAATGAATATGACTGATTTATGGTCTGATTTGAGCATGGAGGGAGTTATAAATGGTATGGAGTAGAGCTGACCCACACTGTTGAGGACCGAGTCCAGGATTTTATCTTCCCTGGTGGGGTATGTCCTAACTGGTCCGGAGAGTCTGCATTGATGAAATCCAGAAATCTCTGGGCATATATGTTAGAGCAGGAGTGGGCAATTTTCCTAAGGGGCCACATGAGAAAATGGGAGTGTTTTGGAGGGCATGCATTTTTGATCAATGAGATTCAATACCAAAATTAATCATGGGAGTTGAAAATTCTGGGCGCGGGGGGGTTTGCTTCACTCTTTGATGGTGAACAACCCTCGCTTTCCCAAAACTGTTTCCTGCCATACAACAGTTTGCTAGATGTTATGTGAAGAAAAGCACATGACCCGCTACCAAAGGAATGCTATCTATGGGCACAAGAAGCAGGAGGAGGTTTAAACAATATGTAGTAACTTTTTAATGTGGTGCATAAGTTTGTCTTGCAGTTATACATTTAATGAAACATCAAACTTTTGTTTTCAAACTACTTCAAGTTTAGCCCCACCCCCACAATAGCAAGCTTACTATGCTTCCAGTCTGAATGTCTTGGTCATCAGCAAAGATCAGCACTATATTTGCTGTTTTAGCAAACGTCCTCTCCAGCAGCAAAAAAAAAAATAATGATCACTGCCAACTATAACAATGTGTAAAATTGAGGCATCCTTCCAGATTCCCCACCACACACTAAAAAGCATGAAACACTTCAGCCTGGCGTTATTGACTGGCTAATCCCCAGTAATTTCCCAGAAAATCAAAAAAAAAATGGCGGGACAGGACAAAAAAAATGAAGCAAAAAATAGGAATGTTCTGCAAAATCAGGGATAGCTGAGCACTATGCACTTTATTGTATATCCCTTTCTTCCAACCTAATTTGTAGCAGCTAATGAAACCAGACAAATAACACATCTATCGCACCTCCCATAACCCTGCCCATTTACTCCCCTCTCCCACCCTCTTTTTCCATTCCTGATGTCTTAATTCTGCTGATTTACTATGCTTTTCTGTAAAAAAAAAAAAAGCTTAGTAAATCCACCGACTTAAACTCAGACTATCTGTTTCTTTTTTGAAACAGAATACTGGGGATTACACAGTGTTTTCCAGACTATCGGAGAATCAGTTTGATTTCTGGATAGACCAGAAAAAAAAAAACTGTGTAAGTTCTTGCAATTAGCAAGTGTTTTGTCTGACTTCTCACTGGTCGGTGAGGGACAGCCAAAGGGCCGTAGAATGCCCAGGTCTATGTTAGAGGATATGTACATCTCCCAGTTTATGGAGGGATAATAAGTCTCCTAGGAGAATTGTGTCTGGCTTAATACATAGGGACTCCATGTTAGTTAGGTAGGCATTATGGGCTGAGGGGGACATAGAGGGGGGGTACTATAGTTAGCTATGATGTAATAAAGGGCCTTGTTAATGACAAATTGGACATGGAGGAGTTCCATATCATTATCTTGTGCAACTAGTCTGGATGTGAAGTAGTTTTTTTTACAAATATGGCAAAACCACTACCTTCCATCTAGTGTACTAGCGTGGTAGATATAAGCGTGTGATAGCATTGAAGCCACACACTGATGGGGGGCTCTTAGTGTCCTAGAACCAGGTCTGTATGACAATGCACATCCCATATTGATATGTTCTAGGGAAAGGAATGCATTTGGAGAGTGGAATTGTTTGCTAAGGGTTCTGGCACTGAGCAGTAATATCTTTACATTATACAGATGACATCATGGGCATGGTAATGCCAGTAATCGTCCAGCTGAAGTGGAAACACTATATGTGATCATCTGACAAAAGAGAAACCCACAAGGAGGTAGCATGACTGGTACCATGTGTCTTCACACACAACAAGGCGCTTCATAGCTTCAACATTGTAACTGAGAACAATCCACGCAAAGTTGTCACAGCAAAGTGCCGAGTCATTTCATCATATAATGTGGAGGAAAAGAATTGATAGTAAAGTCAGAAATGGGAAAGAGCAAGCAAAGAAAAAAGTCAGAAATGGGAAAGAGTAAGCAAAGAAAAAAGTCAGAAATGGGAAAGAGCAATCAGAAATGGGAATGAGCAAGCAAAGAAAAAAGTCAGAAATGGGAAAGGGCAAGCAAAGAAAAAAGTTAGAAATGGGAAAGAGCAAGCAAAGAAAAAAGTCAGAAATGGGAAAGGGCAAGCAAAGAAAAAAGTCAGAAATGGGAAAGGGCAAGCAAAGAAAAAAGTCAGAAATGGGAAAGAGCAAGCAAAGAAAAAAGTCAGAAATGGGAAAGAGCAAGCAAAGAAAAAAGTCAGAAATGGGAAAGGGCAAGCAAAGAAAAAAGTCAGAAATGGGAAAGGGCAA
Organism: Protopterus annectens; assembly: GCF_019279795.1. Lineage (NCBI taxonomy): Eukaryota > Metazoa > Chordata > Ceratodontiformes > Protopteridae > Protopterus > Protopterus annectens. The sequence continues at coordinate 829,308,986 of NC_056751.1, forward strand.
GCAAAGAAAAAAGTCAGAAATGGGAAAGAGCAAGCAAAGAAAACACACAGAACTCCAGCAAGAAGGAAAGAGAGGTGGGTGAAGAAGAGCATATTTTTTGGGGGAAGAGGGTATGCAGTTTCCATTTTTTTAAATGTTTATTGACAACAAACACCATAGCAAAAATATTTGCATACAAAAGCAAGGATAAGTAATTTTATTTATTTATTCCTTTTGCGTGTGTTAACTGGGATTGTCTGAATGGGCAAGGGAGCCATTTTTCAGCAGAAGTCCAGGGAGAAAAGCTCCACATTACAAATATCAATAACAATATATGATACAAGCTTTACATGACATCTAGTAACACAAGTAAAACAAGCAGACCACTGGAACTGGTTCATTACCAATATCTAGTAAGAAAATATCCTCCAGTCATAATCAGTGTATGGTTCTGAAATTCCAACTGTCTTATCAAAACATTCTGAAGCACTAAAAATAATAATAAATATTTTAATACAACAATCTTTAAGTCAGTTGAACACAGACTACTTCCATCTCAGCCTTTATATGAGACTTGCAAGGGATCTAGGATTTTTCTTTAGGAATTACAAAAAAAACCCCCTGAAAACCCATCTTAAAGTGGTCCAGGTAGCTTGCAAATGATACTCAACTCCCTACATATCTAAGTTAAAGAGTTTCATTCAGGGAGTCCATTTCAATGTCATTATTTTCACAGCCCTTGTATCTTTCATTGTGATCTCTGATCTACACTGGTCATTCATTAAGGCTCTGAATTCATCTACCATGGGTAGGAGTGCACTCTTCCAGTTCTGTGTGGTACATTTCTGTATAATAAACATAACTGTCTCTACCAGAGCCATTTCTGCCCTAGACCAGGGCCCCAGGTTAATAAATGAGATTAACACCAGTGAAGATTCAATCTTCAACCTACTGGGCCACAGCTTTTCTAATGTATTTTGAATCTCTTCAAAAAAAACTTCTCCAGCTTAGGGCAAGAGCAACAAATATGTATCTAGTCACCTAGTGTTCTATTCAAACATCTCCAGCAGTTGGATGTCACTGAGGAGCACATCCCCCTAGGATTAGATGAGGTATAAAAATATCTGCAAAGACACCACCATTGAAAAAAATCTATTTAGTAGAAATTATGGCATAGCTACAAGATAATAATCCATTCCAACTGGGGCAGCAGGTATTTCCAAGTCCCCCTCCCTTAGCCTTCGTAAGGGTTCCATCACTCCACACTGCTGTCTTATTAGTCATTTGTAAACTTTACTTTAGTACTTGTCTTCTTTTACTGGGGTATGAGGCCCTTGTCTCTGGGATCATTTTTATAAGATTAAGCTAATTACTTTTCCTACTGCATGGATTTTAGATACCTGCTTTGCTGTACCAAGAGCTCAAAATATTTTGAAAAGGAGAAGGAAAGGAAGGAGCAAGTGCAGAGAGGAAGGAGGGTACAGGGAAAGGAGCAGGAGCAGGCAAACAGACAACAGAGACAGAGACTGACATAAGTATTGATACAAAATAGGGGTCAACACTGGAGAGTCACAGACTGGGAATGGATAGTAAGGTGCAAATGCAGCACAGAAGAAAGGTAAAAGGAAGGGAGCAGGGGCAGTGAAACAAATGTGCATTGTAGACAGACTGTCATGACAAGTATTGATATAAGATAGGAGTTGACACTGGAGAGTCACAGACTGACAGAAGGTGAACAGTTCATGATTGGGATAACTGAGCTACAAATAGTGTGTTGGGGGATTGACACATAAAGAATGGGAACACCATGATGGGGGATAGAGAGAGGTACAAAGGCCTTGCTTAACCAGCCTAAAGTAGAAACCCCAGATGTCAGTGGCCTCCAAGGCTGATATCATAGGTAGGCACCTCCTTTGGTGGTCCAATGGACTGAGCTGGCCAGTCATGTGACTGAATCAGATACACAAGGAGAAAGTACAGGGTTTCATTGCAGGCATGCAGCTGCTGGGGTCACCTTAATCCTACCAGCTACTGTACTTCCTCCTGTGACCCATAGGGACCCATCCAGACTACTGTCATGAGAGGTGACCATGGAGGCCACCAGTAAATTTTCCAGGTTACCCTTCACAGTGACCTTCATCACTCTGCAGAGAAGCATGTCTAGGGAATGTTCGTGGTCCAGCAATAGGCACAGTGTTCAGGAGAGACCTAGGTGCCTGATACCTCACCTTAGCCTGCACCAAGGCTGACTCTGTGGAAAGAGAAAGAAATACAACAGATCAATACACGTTTGATATTTTCTACAAATCTGACAATAATGACTGCTATAAAATATACCCACCCCCATTGGAAGAGCCTGTGATATGTCTCCTTGTGTAGGCCACGTTGTTCTCTTCAGTTGCTATAAAACATAAAACAGGCAGCAGTCAGTATGACATATCCATGACAACAGAAACCACTTAGAGCAACAGGTGATAGAATGTACATGACCAAGCCAAGTAAAGAATATATACAGCAAAAATGTGGCTCCCTCATCCAAGCCTCTGTCTCCCACTGGTGGAGCAGATCTGAGTAGCTCCTCAGCAGTCACTGTACCTTTACCTGCTCTACTTACCAGATCAGGTAATGCTGACCTGGCAATCTGCTGCCAGGTATCACTTGTATATAAGGGGTAACAGACAGTTATACTGGCCCAGCAGGCACTCCCTATAGTTCCTCTGCAGCAGGTGAAGGAAGAGTTTATTTTCATGGGTGCACCAGGTGGCAGTCCTGTTGAATTTAGTACCTGAAGAGGCCATATCCACTCTTTAGATTAGAACACGGAGGAACATGGTAGCTCTGTGTACATGGCTGCACATACTGGATGCCATGTAACATTCATTGTCAGGCAGTATGGGTTTATAATGCAAATTATTACTGGTATGGAGAGGAGGTTTTAGAAGCTTTGAAATGTACATACATGAGAATGTTGTGTACATGACTTCCCGGCCTTCCCATGGGCATAGTTGAGGATGACAGCACCGACTGTGACCAATAATGCAGCACATTATGGCAATGATTCAATGGCAGGACTGTCCCACTATAACATCTCATTTGTATAATCACCCCACTGCGAGTCATGTAGAAACTTGATAGAGTGGTCACTGTAAGAAGGCAAACAGCATTATGATAACCAAGTGAGGAATAACAACACTGTGGGTAATGCTTTTCACAGCGGTATGGGCAATATTGACAACAGATAATACTATAGGTAGTGGACTTCTGGGCTGCAAGGTCCACACAAGAGAGCTTGGTGGCAGCAGTAACACATACTTGGCAGTGGAGTGAGTGGTGCAATGTAGTACAAGCACATGTCAGCTCACTGTCCAACTATGGGAAGGATCACCCTGACATGGAATTCAGCAACAGAACATGACAGGGTGGTACTATGAAATGTGATTGAGCAGTGGTAATAGACCCAGTGCGTGGGTTCATAGGTTGGTACTAGGCTATCAGCCCTAGGGCCTATACAAGCCTACCCATAACAATTCCCTGGCTATTTCTTCCTACACTATTTACTTCCCTGGACCCCTGTCTAGCAGGGCGACTGACGTCATCCCCAGAGTGAATTTCCTTTCTCCCATCCAATCGTCAAGGTTCCTTTTGAAGAGGACCAAAGAGGCACTCTGCTTGACATGTATGAGCTATCTATTCCAGAGTCTGGGGAGTCTCTGGGTCAGGAACCTATCCCTCCAGCATGTTTTGTTTATTGTGATGACAAGGTTTAGATCCCTGGAGCGTGTGGCTCTGAGGGATTGGGATTTCTTTAAGTGTAACATGTCCAACAGCTCTGGGTTTGACATGGCCTTGTATGTTAAGCAAAGATCGCCTCTGAGTTATCCTGGTGCACGGCACACATGCTGACAGCAGTGTAGCAGACAAGTTTATGATACTTTGCTGACAGCAATGTATCAGACAGAGATGTGTGAGTGCCCACTGTATGGTGGGAGGGGCAGCGTTACAGTGTGGAGATATTGGTGTGGTACATACAGCTATGTAGACATACATAATTTTCCTGTGTAACCCACAGCTGTACAGATCTTCATTTGGTACTTTGAGAACATCATCAGCTAGAAAAGCTCACCACACCAGAGACAGAGATGCTACTGCAGGCCCTACTTACATATAGCGTGCATGTCCTTAAGAAAGGTAGAGCAGATAAGGCTTTTTGGGACCGGATATGACAGGGAATGATGTAGCAGATCAGTACTGTGCATATACATAACAGTGCAGTAGTTCAAGGTAACTGATATGATACTGCATGCCAAGAACAAGGTGCCGGTTATTGCCAAGGAAAGGTCCAGCACAGCAGGTGGCTTACTAACACAGAGGCATCTCACACAGGCAGAGGAGTTCTTGGTAACCCTGTGTAGGGCAGCTGAAAGAGAGCACTTATACCTGACAGTGGTCTGGATGTTGGAGCAGGGCCAGTGATGACTCTCCAAGTGTTTGCAGGGGATGTACCAGGTTAATGTTGTCTTTCGGCTTTTCCCGGTTAGGGATCATCACAGCGGAACTCCGGTCCACTAATGATTGGCAGTAGATTTTCACGAACGCCGAGGTGCCAGCTCGACGTCCAACCTTCAACAAAGGCATGCCCTTTTACGCGTGTCTTTCGAATGCCCACCCAACTGAAGGGGAGGACATGCAGACTCCACACAGAAGGCACTCCCCGTACTCCGGCCGAGAATCGAATGGGAGCACCTCTTGCTGTGAGGCAACAACGCTACCGCTGCACCACCGCGGAAGTCATGTACCAGGTTAATAATATTTTAAATTATTTTTGGAAAGTGATCTACTAGTTGGGATGAGTTTTGCAGCACAGCATATATTCTGTTATCCAGATACATTAGGGCTGTAACTAGGATAACCTGCACCACAAGGTATGTCTATGGTTATACACTATAAACATAACTGGCAGGTACTAATGTGTGTGACACATTTGTTCTAGTATTGCCACAGGTACATTATCTTAATGCTTCACAGTTTCCACTGGTGGAGGGTCCAGCACAACAGGTAGGTACACACTTAATGTCAGCATGTTACCTCTGGCTGACAATGATGCCACCATGCACACAATAGTCTGATATCACAGTGTCAGCAGTGGTAGCACTGGAGAACATGCACACATCTCCCATGCATGAGATGATGTTGGGGGACCAGACAGAATTTCCAGCAGCCCCTGTGTTTAGTAATGAACATCTTGTTTATGTTAGGCCCACCTAAACTAAACAGGAGTCACCACAACAGATGGTTTCCTTGAGCTTCACTGCCTCTGAGGCATACACCATGCCATTCGGGAGAGGCATCTACGTAGCCATCATGGCCATGTCTTCAGGTCATCCACTGAACTGAGTGTCATCCTTGTATAAATTAGCAGATGTGCAGATCACTAATCCAGGTACAGTTGGCAGTAAAACATCCCATGTCAATCATTTTGATTGTGTTTTCTGGCCTGCATAAAGAATTACAACCATTGCAGGGACTTCAAGACATCCTGCACAATGTGCAGAATGAGCTGCCATACTGGAACCTGGAGAAGACATGCCTGCTGAGTGCAACGCTGGCTTACCTGGCATCCACTGGTAAGTGCAGGAGGATACAAGCAAATGCCTGCTGTGGTCATGTGAGGGTATGGATGTGTGGTACACAGTCTTGGCCCATAGTGACATACTGGCACACATTGCTCTGTGAAATGTGCCACTGGCACCTCTGTCCAGGGCCACCTCAACCACTAGATGCAGTCTGTCCTGTGATCATGGCCAGAGCACTTCTGGCTCCATTTCAAGGACCTCCCCCAATAGGTCACACATTCTGGTCCCACAGTTTCATGCCAACCCTATTCCTGTTGGTATATGGAGTGCAACACCTAGCCTTTGCCATTCTTGAGGGTTATGTATGCCAAATATCTTATGCTTCTTCACATGGGGGGGGGGGTCACACCATCAGTCAGGGAGCATCCAGTCCTGAGACTGTGGAGTTGCACTGAACAACTGGCCAGCCTTAACAACAGGGCAGCTTCCCCGCTGACACATGAGAATTTAATCCCCGACTTTCCCCCTAATCCCTTAGTCACATACTTGGCTACCACACCCACCTCCCATAACCCTTATATCTCTGGCAGTAAGACCCTGTGGAAAGTTACTCTACATGAATTGCTGGTATAGGTCATGTATGTACTAGGTGTGGGAATTGTAGGAACTGCCAGGATGATGCACAGGCACATTGTATCTAATATCCATTAAACTGCACACCACCTGACAGTTGGAGTGGAAGCCATTTCACTTGATTTACCAGATACCATGAGGGGTTGCTATGACCTTAATAGAAATGTGTATGCAGTCAGTAGCCCTTAGGACCTCAGGGAAATGGGGTACATTGTAGAATGCCTGCATAGTGATGATTCTCTCCTCTGCTGTCATACAAGCCATATATACAACATCACATCAAGGAACTGGTATAAGATATGCAAAGGCAGTGTCTATAAAACTCCTAATGTGTCTACTGTCAAACTCTGAAAAGTCCCTGTAGGAAGGATACTTAATATTTCACAAACCTTCATGTCTACTGGGATAAACAATCCAGGCATCACTTCTGACTCCATGTAAGGTCGGCATATATCTACTAACTCCTATGTGGTGTCTTTATCCACACACTAGCAGCTGACAATGGCCTGGTCGGTATATCTGCTTGCAGACCCATCTGTGACACAAAGGATGCCCAGCATGTTGGACACTGACTCCACAAATGGCCACTAATACAGGCTGCTCTATTAACGCTTACGCTGTTCCTAGCGTCATAATACAAATGCTGTTAAATGTGTACCTGGATATCCTTATGCTCAGAATAGCTGATCACTGCAGCTCATTTTACTAATTTTTCATGTTTCTGAATCACTCTGCAATGTTTGCATACATGAGAACTCTCATTAGGAATTTGACTCTCATTTGTATGACATTGTGTCATTTGCATAACATGCATGGTGCAGTATTTCTCCAGTAATATGGCCAATGTAAGTGTGTCTCTGAATCTCCCCCGCCTTCCTTCTTTCTTCTTGTCTCTCATATGTAATGCCATTTGCTATGTTTCTGAACTCCACTTTTTATGGTATGAAATATTTCTCTTTATGACATATGAAATGTTTATGCTACAGTTGAGAATGTGTGTGTGTGTGTGTGCGTGAGCGGATGTGTGCATTTTTTACATGATTATGTTCACCCTTATGAATGCTGTTTTGTATAAATATTTACAAATGAATAAACACCATACTTTAAAAAATGAAAAAAAGCTATGTTACGTTTTAACATACTTAAACAGCATGCAACTTAGCAGCATACTGTGGATGTAAATATTGAAATAGTTGCATAGTAGTGGTTAATTCTGTGCCTTCTAAATATTTTGTAGAAAGTAGTGGTTTAGCTGTGAAAACTGACTGCAGCATATTCAGAGAGGTTCAAAATGATGAGGTAGTGAATTAAACATTTATTTCTAGAAACATTACATATCTAATGCAGAACAATGATGACTGATGCAAAATTCATATATCAAAAGTTCCAGTTTATTTTCAGTAAAACAATTACTGTAAATCTTAGGTATAAACACATATTTATCTCTGAATGGCACACCCTGTATATGTTTTGGTAATCCATTTACAAAGTTATATCTACACCATTTAAACTTATATTTGCCTTCTTTTATAAGTAGCAATGACACATACAGTATGTGGTTATTGTGCTAAAACCACATTCCTATATAGGTAGTCGGATGCAACTTCTGTGAAAAGTGTTTTTAACCACAGTAACTGAGAAGAATGCATTTTAGTCATCTTTACCAGCACATTTTATTGTATTCAAGTACCTTTTCTAAAGCAGCTGTAAAACCTTGAGCCACTCACGACTCATTTTTTTGTGCTGGAATAATCAAATCCTACAGTCAGTGAAGTCATAAGCTTTCTTTTAACTGACAAGGCACTGAGCTGTGTTCCTACCTATTATTCATATAAACATGCTATGCCTGTGATACGTTTGTAGGAAAGATAAGTGGTTTTACATCCGCAGGAATGCTATTTATAAAGTACTGGGGAAGTGGTCATTTGTTGATACTGAATGTCTGACAGCAGGCTGCAGGACAGGGACATAGAAATTACGACTGGCATTCTTTCACATCTAGGACCATTTTTTTTTATCAGAAGCAGAAGTTGTGCTCTTAGCACAGTGTACATGCTATACAAATATTGTAATAATATCACAAGCACAAGCATCAGATGAGGATCCTTTTACATGGCATGATTGGGGGACACAGTCATGCATTCCACTTTTTCATTTCTGCTGAAAGATTATATAAACAAAATTTATGGCCAGTAAGTAAACTCGAACCTATGGCCTAACTGCAATATGATTTTGCAACAAGTACATTAAACATTGAATGCAAAATGTCTTGCACAAAGAAAAAAATGTACAGCATCTAAAAAAATGACAATTATTAAAAATGGCAAATTACTTGTATAAAATATCCTGAAAATGCAAATGTTGTAAGTTTTGAATTATAGTACTGAGAACACAGAAAGTTGTAATGCTGCATTCATCAATTTAAATGGTTGGCTCTTAAGAATGTTTCTGTTAATTTTACAGTCAGATTTTCAATCCATTTTATTCCACTAAGCAATGAAAATAAATAGCAATGTATAGTTTCTGGCTGAGTATTTCTATCTATTGTGCATGAGTTTGTGAGTCTAAGAAATTGACTATGCTGTGAATTTGAGTCCATATATTAAAAAGTAAGACATTACCAACGGAGGCTATGATTGCTATACATTAGATGCAAGGTCATAATTTCTGTAGTTATTAATAGTCTAGTACCAGAAATTCAACATAGTGTTTTTATTGCTCTACATCACGAAAAAGTGCATTTCAGGGTTTCCTAGGAATGTTTCTAATGCTGTACAGAGCAGAGATACAGTGGCAGCACCATGGTTCTCTAAGAAAGGTATTGAATATAGGACAAGTAACCTAGTGAAGCAGGCTCAGCCTAGAAGTAAACTAAATCTGTATATTAAGTATAGTAAGGATATAAAAGGGGGTTGTGATGTAATACAAGGTAACTGGGAAATTCTGCAAACAGATGATACTTTAAAAGAAACAGTGGGAGCATCACCAAATTTTGTTAAGAAGAACAGGAATCTTAAACAGATCCTGTGTGACAAGAACCATGATAAGAAAAGGCACTTGAACAGCAAGCAGGTAAAATAGGTACTTATCCCTGTCAGCACTGTAAAGCATGCTCTTTAATATCTAGAATTCAAGAATTTGTACATCCTATTGACAATAGGGTATCTAAACCTAAACTGTTGGCAAATTGTAATTCAATGAATGTTGACTACCTGGTTAGGTGCCTGTGCTGCACATCATTTTATGTCAGGAATACCAACTGTAAACTTAAGGATAGGAGCCTGAAATGTTTATCAGCCATACGTTTGAGCAATACACATAATGCTGTCTTTCTACATATTAAAGAACATCTAGGACACCACTTTACTTTCATGGTTTTACAACTGGTTGAGGTGAATGCCGAGGGGGTGATATTGTCAATCAAACTGAATACTGTGAGGTACAATAGATTGTAAGGCTAGGAGCTGACAGAAGCCCAGGACTCAGTGGAGTGGTACCTTTAAAACTTGTTCTTAGGAGGTGTAGACCTGTGACTTAGATGATTGGATCTTGATGCTCATTGGCTTATTGATTTTTAAATACTTTTAAAAAGGTTTTTGTTTGTTTTCTTGTATATGTCTGATGAAGGGTGTATCCTGAAAGTGCTTACATTTTGTATATTTTGTTATTATATATATATATATATATATATATATATATATATATATATATATATATAAATAATATATTGTATATTATGTATATTATGTATATTTTGTATATTAAAAGTTCTACATTTTTACTACAGCCTGGTAGTCCATGAAGTCTTTTTTGCTGTTCTTTTGTAAGGTTTTGCTTACATGGACCTTTAGTGCTTCTACTTGCAATTTTTGTTTCTTCGATTTTCTAGAAAGGTGACCATACAGAATGTAAACTGTCATTTTGAGCTAACAACAAGTTGACGGAGAAAACATCAAAAACTACTGCAAGTATTTCTTATTGTATTATTGTATTGTAAGTATTTCTTATTTCAAGACTTCCTGGAAAGGTTCTAAGATTAGTACTAGGCTATCTGCCCTTGTGGGCCATTTTAAGCCTAGCCAAATTTCCAGACCCAAAGGTAAGAATCAAACCCTGTACCTTGTGTCTGTGATGTAAACACCTTAATCATTATAGGTTCATAGGTTGGTACTAGGCTATCGGCCCTAGGGCCTATACAAGACTAGCCATAACAATTCCCTGGACCCCTGTCTAGCAGGGCGACTGACGTGATCCCCAGGGTGAATTTCCTATCTCCCATCCAACCGTCAAGGTTCCTTTTGAAGAGGGCTAAGGAGGCGTTCTGCTTGACATGTATGGGCAGTCTATTCCAGAGTATGGGGAGTCTCTGGGTCAGGAACCTATCCCTCCAGCATGTTTTGTTCATTGTGATGACAAGGTTTAGATCCCCGGAGCATGTGGCTCTGAGGGATTGGAATTTCTTTAAGTGGAGCATGTCCAACAGCTCAGGGTTTGACATGGCCTTGTATGTTTAGCAGAGATCACCTCTGAGTAGATGATATGCCATGTTATTCTACATATTCACTTTCCTCACTCTTACTTCTACTCGACGTAGGATCCATATGCATTCCTCAATACTCTCCAGATGAAAATGTAATTGGTCAGTGCTATCTGATCAGACAAATCTGCATCAAAACGTCAGGCTGATAATGCTTACTGAAAACTGTACTGCCTGATCTAAATTAATTCACCTCCAAGACATAGGTTCATAGGTTCATACTAGGCTATCTGCCCTGGGGCAATTATAAGCCTAGCCCGATTCTGTATGGCTTACGCCACCCCTTGATTTGAGTATACTGTGCCCTTTTTAAGGTTTAGTTTACTGTGCCTCTGTCCAATAGTGACACGGGAGTAATCCCTCATCAAAATATATATTAAAAAGCAATATGTAATTATGAAAGTACAAATTGATAATGAGGATTAAGTGACTTACTTTTCACACCTAACCTGTTTGGTCAGATATTTTTGAAGAGATGTAGTTTAGCAAAGTAAAATCAGTTAGTATTTTACTTATTTATACTCAAACATGTGTGAGTCATAAATAGTTCGGTTCAAGCAAGCAGCTATACAGCTTGAGGAACAAACAGTAAAACATCACACAAAATAGACTTTCAATATACATGTTCATCAATAATCTGGAAATATGGGGTGTTCAAATACTATAATAATGATAATCAATAATTTGGTAGGTTAAGTCTCAAGCTTTGCTCTTGAGGTGAATTTCTTTGCATCCATGTCTCCAACACATTATAAACAGGGAATGATCATCATCCTGCTTGTAATCCTCTCATTTTCAAATGTCTTATTCTAATATAACAATCCACCAAATTAAATGCAAAACTTAGGTCCAAGAACAGTGAGGCCAGAGGGTGACCCATAGTATGTGTGCCACATACTTCATGCAACAATTCAGTAAGGGACAATTCCATGATATGACCCCCCTCAAATTCATATTCGGCCTTAAATAATAAACAAATTGATATACTCATTAATTTGCATGAATATGAACATGTAAGATTTTGACTAAGGGGTACAGAAATGAAATGGGATGGTAGTTTAATTTTCTGAGAATGTGTTTTCTTTCATAACAAAAATTAGTCTTGCAACTTCCTATAGGGGGATAGGGTAGATTTCATTTCAAATAAAAGTGAATAAAATGCAATATAGTACAAATGAATTTCATCAGCTGCATTTTAAAAATTGTAATATCAACCACCCGATTACCAAAATGATGAGGTACTAACAAGAAAACATTAAATATGATACATTATGTGTAAAGTAACACAGAACATAACCCTTCTTAAAAACAGGCTTACAGTTGTAACTCATAGAAAGAGAAAAGGAGAGATTGATGCACTATATTTTATTAATCAAAGGAATTAGGAATTACATTAACAACATTTAACAGTAATATTCTTGTTTTTTTTTTCTTATTAAACAGTATGTTAACACTCAGTTTCCCTAATTTATTTCTACCATTTCAGCAGGGCCAGTAGCTTATTTGATACATTTCCTTAAATCAACCCTTTGCAGTGGGGCAATTTCATCAAAACAATAAAAATGGTCAGAAAGGTACTACTCTTTAAAATTCAAACCCACCATCAAATAACTTGAAGGATAATGATTTGCAAATAGCCCTAGATCTGTATCAAAGAAATGTTTTAATATATTCAACCTGGTATCCCATTAGCAAAGTTTAGGTAACGTTTAACACTGCAGTAACTGGAGAATAATCACTATTTATTCATTTATTTATTTATTTATTTTACGTTTGTTTACCGGGAAAGTCTGACTGGATATATGTCCATTTTCAGCGGAGGCCCGGGGAGAAAAGCTCCAGAAAGCAGAGTCCAAATACATTAGGAACAATAGAATAATTTAGAGATAAGTATAATATGCAGTTTTCAGTAGGGTTACAAACTTAGATAAAACATAGTAGACAACATCAAAATCATGCGGCTTCAGTTTCAGACAATAATACACGCAGTTATAGGCCAAGTCCCATCAAGAATTCATACACTTATTAGAGTATATGATTGAAATGCTTAGGGAGAGTTTGCAGGAACAGTGGGTGGTGATTAGTCGGGGTTTAAGCAGGGACATTGTCAATGCTGTTGGAAGTGTAGTTTGAGGCTTTTTTTGAACTGGGTTAAGGAGGACTGGTGAGTAAGTTCAGCAGGTAGCATATTCCAAGTTTTGCCTACTGAGTTGGCAAATAGAGAGTCCCCAGCCACATTTATGCTCTTAGTTGTTTGTACCAGCAGTTTGTCAGCAGAGCGTAGTGGCCTCAGGTTGCTGTATGGTTTGATGATCTTATTTAGTGCTGGTGTTTTTTCAGGTTGATATAGTATTTTGTGGGTTATTACAAGTTGGTTGTATTGGAGAAGACTGGGCCACTCCAGCCATCCTAGGTGAGTTAGGTTGATACAATGGTGGGTCCTAGAGGTAGCACCTGTAGCACATCTAGCAATATGGTTGTAACAACTAGCAAGTTTGGTAAGAGTGGCTTGGTTCAGGTTAGTGAAGAGGGGGGAGGCATAGAGGAGGGTAGAAAGTAGGTGGGACCAAGCGATAGTGGTTCTTGCAAAAGGAGTGAGGAAGGGTTTGATGCTGTATAGGGAGGCCAGTTTATTGTTGACAGATTTGATGGTTTTATTGACATGGATATCATATTTTAGGGCATTATTGACTGTGACGCCCAGGAGTTTTGTGAGAGTGTCTGGGGATATGATTGTGCCATTGTTGGAACTTATAGTAAAGAATGGTGAGGAGGATTTACAGGTGGGGGAAAAGATAAGCAGTTTAGTTTTGTTGGGGTTTAGTAGAAGCTGATGGTTTGCGAACCATTTTTCTACATCATTGAAAGTATTCTGGGTTAGGGTCATAAGCTCAGTTGAGGAGGAGGCGGTACATATTAAAGTAGAGTCGTTCATGTATTGGATGCAGGTGGCCTTGGGAGTGATGGTGGTTAGGTCATTGATAAAGACTGAGAAGAGTAGTGGTCCTAGTATGGAGCCTTGGGGGACTCCTAGAGTAATGGGTAGATGTGTGGATAGGGTATTCTGCTATAAAACTGCTTGTTGTCTATCAGACAGGTAAGATTGGAACCATTTAACAGAGCTACTATTCAGTGACAGTTCCTTCAGGGTATGGAGAAGCAGTTGGTGACTGACCATATCAAAGGCCTTAGAGAGATCTAGGAAGAGAGCAGAGGTAAGTTTGTTGTTGTTTCGGTTGATGTTGATAGAGTTAGAGAAGGATAGGAGGGCTGATGTGGTGCTGTGGTGTGGCCTAAAATCATGCTGAGAGTTGGCCAGTAGTTTATTTTGGATGCGATAGTGCATTAATTGGTTTTGGGTGCACTTTTCCATAATTTTGGCCAATGGTGATAGTATGGCTGTTGGTCAGAAGTTTGAGAGGTCTAAAGAATTCCCTCCTTTATGAAGGGGAATGATATGGGAAACCTTCCAGAGAGAGTGGATAGTGGCTTCAATCAAGGTGTGGTTTATTATGATCGAGACAGGGTATGCAATGGCATCTACCCCTTTTTGTAAATATTCTGGTGGGAGGAGATCAGCTGCCAGGGTAGTGGGCTTTAGTTTGTTAATTAGAAATCAGATGGTGGATGTAGATACAGGTTGGAAGGTGAAAGGGAGTGGGGTAGTGGTTGTGGAGGAGTTTTGAAAGGAGCTGGTGGGGGGTAGTTGGCTAGCTAGTGATTGGATGGTTTTGGTAAAAAAATTGTTAATAATGTTAGCAGTTTCCTCTGGAGTTTTAAGGTCGCAAGTTGAGGGGGTTGGGGTGGAGGTTTGGCCAGGGTGGAGCAGTTTGTTTATGCCTGCCCAACATTTTTGAGGTTTGTTCTGGTGTTTTTGCTGAAGGTGTTGCTAGAAGTTTTTTTTTTTGTCTAACAGTGTGGCTTTCTTGGTATCATTCCGTAGTTGTCATTATTTAATATGGTCAAGTGGGACTTTGGAGGTGCGCCATTTGTCCCATCCTTTATTTCTTGCTATGATTTTGGTTTTGGTTACTTTAGAGAGCCAGGGGGCAGTCTTAGTTTTGGCTCTGAGGGTGCGGATAGGAGCATGGGAATCTAGAATGGAGAGGAATTTAGAATTAAAGTAGGCTACATCAGCTAGTGGAAGTTCTTTAAGTATGGCCCAATTGCAAGCTCTGAGTTCATTCTGAAAGTCAGTGGAGTTAAAGTTCTTATTGTTTCTGATAGATTTACATAGAACTTGGTGGTGGTTATCTACTTTATGCTTAATGATGTAAGTGAGTAGGTGGTCACTTATATCATCTGGGAGGGTACCCGTGTTATACAGGACTGGGTGATTGTTGATAAGAATCCAGTCCAGGATACTGCCTTTGTAGTTGGATTTATTTATTCTGGTGGGTGAGGATATATGGTGCGTATAACCGTGAATGTTTATATGGTGGTGGGAGATTCAGAGGAACAATTGTTCCAGTCAATATTAACATCTACTAACACCATAGTTTCATGGGGGTATGTGTTGGAAAGTCATTGGAGGAAGTCTCCTAGGGTATTTGCATTGTTGCCTGGGGGGATATAAATGCAGGCAATGAATATAGATTTACTTTTGTTAAGCTGTAGTTTGCTAACTAGGCCTTCTGCATTATTGAACAAGGGGGGTTGTTGTGGGGCTAGTGTGACATCTATTGTGTTTTTAAACAGAACTGCTACTCCTACACCTTTCCTGGTGTTACGGTCTAGTCTAAGTATGTTGTACCCTGGTGGGATAACCTCATCATTTTTAGTTCCTGTTTTAGCCAGGTTTCTGTAAGACATAGCACATCAGGTGAGTAGGTAGCTAGAAGAGCATGGATATTATGGACCTTGTTGTTAATAGTCCTGATGTTTAGGTGATAGATCAGGAGAGAGTTAGGGGACCTTGAATTTGACCATACGTTGAAGGTGGTAGTGGGCTAGGAGCTTGTGGGAAGGGTGGATCCAGGGTTAGGGTGGATGTCCCCATCCCTCATCAGAGTAAATTGTACAGTGATTATTAGTTTCAGCTCTTTACTTATTATTTTATGATAATATCTAGTTTTGGGGGAGATGGACCGTGGTCTAGTTAGTTAGTGGTTGTTAAAAGTGGAGAGGACAGGTTTGTAGTGAGCTAGGGGTTGGTCTGACTCACTCAAGGTGGGAGCAGAGATGGTATGAGATATGGGGTGGTGAAAGCCAAGATAGGGCTGTTTTTTATAGATGGTGAGGAGATATAGCCCAGGCAGTATAACTGAGATGAACATAATTGGTCTCATCTTGATAGTAGTAGTACTTAGTAAGGAATGTGGGTGGAGAATTAAGAGGGTTGTTGGCAGGAAGGGGTGGTGTATGGGGGTGGAGTATGGAGGTGTGGGTTATCTGTGATAGATTGTAGGAGGGGGAGTGGTTCATTGGGCTTAAATGTAGCACTAATGAGGTTGGGTAAGATTTGGGGGCAGGGTGGGGCATGGAGTGAGCCCAAGCGAAGCGAGGGCGAGTGGAGCAGGGCTATACCAAGCTACAAGGATTTCCAGGGTCTGTGAGTATGCAGGCTTAAAGAATACAACTTTACAGTGATTTTACTCAGTTCGTTTTAAAGTGAGCTGCAATTTATCCAATTTTACTAAATTTTTTTGAAAGTAAGCTGTGTTTTACTCAATATTGTATTAAACAAAGTTTGTAGTTTAGCCAGACAATTTTACTGACTGTTGGGAGTAAGCAAGCTTTTAACCTGAATTTTGTACAGATATTTGTTATTTCTTTAGCAACTGTGAGATGAAGTAAGCAGGGGGAACGTGTTATACAGGCTGTATGCACTGTAGAATGCTTATTTTATTACTTATTACAGCAGCCTGACTAGGGAGTCTAAGACTGTTAAGCTATATTTTATTATGGACCCTAGGCTAGCCGTAGAACCAGTTCAGCCAAGCAATCTATTAGCACAACAGTTACACTTAAGATATAGACCTTGCAGTCCTTTTCCTTAGTGAGGGATAGTGCAGGAATGCTTTTATTTTAGTTTTCAGGATGATAGTTTCTTTTCAGCACAGATTGAGCCATTCGAGGTAAGGACAGGTGGAGTGGAAAGACCTGGTAAGGTATATAGAGTCAGTGCATGGATTCTATATGGAACATAGCTAACATAACAGCATGCAAACAGTATTATACATTCAGGCAGGGCATTCATTAATAGTAGTACAACAGCTTCTGCATTTCTCTAGATTCAATTGCAACTAACAGTCAGAGCAGTAGTTTACAGCACAGGCAAGTTCAGTGAATTTTACACTGCTTTTTCTATGTGTTTTTATGCCATCAGTAGTTACTGAATTAAGGCAGTACAGCTAAATCCACTTGCTAAATGCTAGGAAACACTTCTGTTCATGATTCATGAACCAGCATAATAGTATATCACACCAAACTATGTTGCCAAGCTTATAATGTTAAAATTACCACATGCAGTCAATAAATATGCTTAGAAAATCACTCCTGGCTAGCAAACGTTACAGGTAATTCCACTAATTTTTTCTAAACATTCTACTGGTTTGGTGAATTAGAAAATTATTGCTATGCACACCACTTAGCTTTTTTAGTTGTTTCTTTACCACATAATCAGTGAAAAGCACAAGAAAAACAGTTCTAGTATACCATTTGTGTAGAAAAACAGCCGACTGGGTCCTTAGGCAATAGGGGTTTGAAAATGGGTGGCGGACGAAGCAGTCCTAGAAGTAGTCTCGCATCATGTGGTGGGAAATCAAGCTTTTGATTGGCCATACCAAGCTACAAGGATTTCCAGGGTCTGTGAGTATGCAGGCTTAAAGAATACAACTTTACAGTGATTTTACTCAGTTCTTTTTAAAGTGAGCTGCAATTTATACAATTTTACTAAATTCTTTTGAAAGTGAGCTGTGCTTTACACAATATTGTATTAAACAAAGTTTGAAGTTTAGCCAGACAATTTTACTGACTGTTGGGAGTAAGCAACCTTTTAACCTGAATTTTGTACAGATATTTGTTATTTCTTTATCATATGTGAGATGAAGTAAGCAGGGGGAACGTGTTATACAGGCTGTTTGCACTGTAGAATGCTTATTTTATTACTTATTACAGCAGCCTGACTAGGGAGTCTAAGACTGTTAAGCTATCTTTTATTATGGACTAGCCGTAGAACCAGTTCAGCCAAGCAATCTATTAGCACAATTACACTTAAGCTATAGACCTTGCAGTCCTTTTCCTTTGCGAGGGACAGTGCAGGAATGCTTTTCTTTTAGTTTTCAGCATGATAGTTTCTTTTCAGCACAGATTGAGCCACTCAAGGTAAGGACAGGTGGGGTGGAAAGATCTTGCAGTCCTTTTCCTTAGTGAGGGACAGCGCAGGAATGCTTTTCTTTTAGTTTTCAGGATAGTTTCTTTTCAGCACAAATTGAGCCATTCGAGGTAAGGACAGGTGAGGTGGAAAGACCTTGCAGTCCTTTTCCTTAGTGAGGTACAATGCAGGAATGCTTTTCTGTTAGTTTTCAGAATGATGGTTTCTTTTCAGTACAGATTGAGCCATTCGAGGTAAGGACAGGTGGGGTGGAAAGACCATTTGTATAGAAAAACAGCTGACTGGGTCCTTAGGCACAGGGGTTTGAAAATGTATTCATTAAGGAACTTAACTTCCAACTATTATCTTAATTTAAAAAGAGACATTTAATAATGGAATGTTTCACTTTTTAAATATTAAGTAGTGTAATTTGTTACCAAATGAGAAAGTTCTAGTTCCGAAATCACATTTAGCACATCTCTAGATATACAACTTCAGCTTGTATTAAAATCCTCCATGGTGACCCAAAAAACTTCTAAATTGCCAATGTCTTTCTTTCTTTTGCAGTACAATTTAATAAGATCAGCTGGTTTGGCATATGAAAAAATAAAAAACATATTTCCACCAAACAGGTAGGTGATAAAGTCATAGTCATATTTTTCCGCTCTGAGCATACTTTGAGCCACAATTTGAAACAGATATTGTTTGCAACTTTCCAAAGTTGAAGAATGGTAATGGCAAAGAGGGCTGTGCTGCTGACGTATCTAAGTGCAACGTTAATGAACATGTTGTATTTACTGACAACTTTGGGGCTAGAGGCCATCAGGCCCTGTATTGCCATAAATAGGGATGCCTTTGAGCCAACAATTTACTTTTGGAAAGAGACACTGGCAAAGGAGACATCAGATGGAAAGCCAAATATGCTTTTAACTTTATGGCATGCTGCTGAAGGTCAGGTCGAAGGTTGGCAGTAACATTATGGTGCTGATACAGGGACACCGTCATCACTTACAGATAATTAGAGGATGTTTTGGTCTTGCATGCATGAAAAATATATGCTTTGTTTTGGCCTGCTAATGCTGTTGTGGTTCAGTGTAATTACTGTCCCAGAGTACAAAGTAAAAATGAAAAAGCAGCAAACCAAAGACCAGGAAGGAACCGGATCACAAAATTTATAAGCTTTTGTTCATTTAATATAACACCACAAACTTCATCAGAATAAATACAAAAACTTGAAACCACCCTTTAAATACTTGTCATGGGCAAAAAAATCATCCAATGACAAAATGGTTCAAATAAATTATTTAAATAGTCACTGTGATGTCATGAAAATTTAAAAATACACTACAAAAATTTTAACATTGCATATGTATAAAAACATGAAAATGTATATATATAATAGTCAACAATAACAATCTACATAGTGTTTCATCAACTAATGCCCATTTTGTAAACAGCTTGGCTCACTACATCAAAGCCTTTGCAACTGAAGAAAACACTTGATGTTAATAATTTCATTTAGTCCTGGAGGGTAGTCTGCTCTTAAAGCTATCTGCCATTTAGTTTCCCTACATTCTAATAAGACTTTAAAATTACCCAGCAAAGGACCACAAACTACTTTGTCTAAAACAAAGAATGTAAATTTTTTAAAATTGTTACATAATAAAACGTGTCATGCCAGTGCATTATTCCCATATTTGTTTCTCACTGCCAACACATGTTCATAAATCCTTCTACCTGATGGTCTTGCCAACATAAAAACTGGTACAAGAATTACATACTGCCAGATAACCAATGCCCACAGAATCACATGTAAACCTGTCCTTTGCCCAAATAACTTTCTTGAGATGTTTCAGCTCAACAGAACCTGAATCGTCTATGTATCTACATTGCCTGCAATGACCACAAGCAAAAGTCTCAACAGGGTTGTGATGCCCGTGCCCTGCCCCAGCAATCAAGGAGCCTCAATCCTCACCACTAACACCAGAGAAGGCGTCTCATATATGAGGAAAGGATAACAAATACACGCATAAAGTGCAATTTCCCTTAAGAGCACACAGAGATCAAAGTCAGTCTGGGGCTGGTTTCTCCCTTGCTCTCCAGGTCCCCAATAAGACTCCCCACTGGCACAGCTATAGGGTCCAGATCTCAGCTTAGTGGGCAAGCTAAAACCTCTAGCACCCTCTCTGTCCAACCAGTGCTAAGTGTCCTTGCCCAAGTAGCTGACACATGCACATGCACACACACATGCACTTTGAGAAGAGTTTATACAACCACACAGACACTCCTGGGGAAGGCTGGCACAGTTTCTCCAGCTGTGCCCCTTTCTCCCAGACTATATGGTAGTTCCACTTGCCACCACCCTCTAATACTTATCAGCTACTCAAAGGCCCTTAAAAGGGTGTCCAATTATTACTGTGCAATATTATTATGCAATTGGTAGTTGTGACTAAACAGTCAAGGCTTATTTAGAGTGACTTGGACAGTAAAGTCTATAAATATGCGATGTACTCTAGAAATTAAATTATCTCTACACAAAACAGCCACAGTTAAAAGGGTTTAAAAATATTTAATAATAAATTAAAAACACAAGACAATACTTTCTACTACACAGTGCTAGTCAAGAGTTCAGAGATGACAAAGAAATACTTAAAATAACACAGTAGTAAAGTTCTGACATCACAGAAAAACACTTAGTCTAATCTTTCTAGTTTCTAGCTATTTCTAAAAGAAAACACAAGTCTAAGATAACTTACATATGACAACAGGCAGTGTTGTGAGTTGGATGGTCCAGAAAAATATGCTTAATGCCTTCTGATTGTCTCTGTCTAAATTGCAATTTTCAGTCCTGATTCCCATTACATCATTTCACACTTTCCTGGTGTTCCCAGGCTAACAGATACTACATAATTGTTATCTTGCACCTGCAGGAAACTTCAGCTATAAAAGACATTCCACATGTAAACTCTAGTAATTACTCCTTAAGTTAAAACAATAGGCAGGAAGCTTCACTCCAGACTCATCGACTCTAAATTCTAACTTCAAAAGGACATGCATGAAATAATTTCAACTTCAAAGGACAGACAAGAAATGCTTTACTTAGCTTTCTTTACAGCAGAGGGCAATGTTGCTACATTCAAAAACAGCAGGTGGACCCAGAAATGACAGCAAGGCTTGTAGATGAACCCGTCTTTAATTCACAAAAAACAAGGACATAAGCGCTTTCGTAGTATCACTACTTCATCAGATGTAAATCACAGTAACAAAACCCCTCCTTAAATACCATTAAAATAAGTCACATGTATCAAGTCATTAGCAAATTAAAGAAATAAGCACTATTAAAACATTAAAACAGCAACTCTCACAATAACATGAAAAGCTACTGAAAAGCATTATTTCATGGCCCAATTAATATATCAATATCTAAAATAATTCATTATAGAAACATGAAACAACAACATTCACAGGAGCATACATAAAAAAGCCTATTTTAAAAGTATTACTTCATAACACAATTAATGCATCAGTACCTAAAATAATTAATTTCCTCTTCAATGCTCTAGCCTTGAGTTTAGGACTCAGTGGAACTCTGTCATTCAGGCCATGCCCAAAATCCCCTCTCAACCTTATTATCCATTTCAACTCCAACTGCTCTGTTTGATTTCTAATATCTCCCTTTCTGTTACTTTCCATAACTTGTCCAATTACTAAAAATTTAAAATAATGTGTTCTATCAGTCTCAGAGACGTGCTTAGAGAGAGCACTCACTGTATCATTCTTACCTATATGGTAATAGTGTTCCCTAATTCTGTCTTTTAATGCTCTATCAGTCTTACCAATATAGAATTTTTTGCATATGATACAGTATGCCAGATAGACAACATGGAGAGTATTACATGAGGCTTGAATACTAAACCTATAGGTTTTGCCCTGATCCGGGTGACTAAATACCCCACTACTATCTATATATTTGCAAGCTTGACAGTGTCCACACGCTAGGGTACATCCCTCACGTACAGTTGACAGATTTTGTTTAGGATAGCATAACCGTCTCTTAAGTGAACACATATTCTTATAAACAAATGATGGTCTTACATCAACTATATCAGTGATGTCACTATCTGTTGTTAAAACTCTCCAATGTTTCTCTATGACTTCCTTATAAAGTCTAACGTCTCTAGAATAGGACAGACAAACTCTCAGTCTACTATTTCTACCCACTTCTTTTTCAATTTTTTTCTCATACTTCTCTCCAAAATAAGGCCTAGCTCTAGTGTCTCTTAACCTAACTACTTCTTCAATGTTTTCAGTGATCTCATGATGTTTATATCCCCTTGATGCTAATGCATCTTTCAACAGCCCAGTCTGTGTATTAAAGTCGGATTCTCTCACACTTAATCTAGAAGCCCTAAAAGTCTGACTCCTAATAACACTTCTAAAGACGTGCGGTGGATGCATACTCTCTTTATACAAAAGATGATTACAATGACAAGGCTTCTTATGTAATTCTGTGTAAATATGTCCATCGATATCACAGATTACTCTAACATTTAGAAAATCAACGAAGGAGGTAGAGATATTACATGAAAACCTCAAATAAGTAGTAGTCTCATTCAAATATTTAATAAAATCATGCAACATAGATTTCGTACCATCCCAAATGAGGAAGAGGTCATCCACAAACTTACGGTAGAAAACGACCTGAGCTTTAAATGGTCCCTCACATATAAACCTTTGTTCCCAAACATTCATCATGACATTGGCATAGCTATTGGTACACAAAATGCCCATTGCTACGCCATGTCTCTGCCAGTAATAATGCCCATTAAATAGAAAGGCATTATTATTCAAAACACACTCCAATAACTGACATATTAATCTTATTTTAATGCTGCCAAAATCTGTGTATTGTAACAAAAAATGCTTAGTACTAGATAAACCCTCTTCATTTGGGATGACAGTTAATAAAGAAGTGACATTGTGTCGCTAAATACAATGTTCGCCTCTTTTCATACGACATAAGAAAGGAATACAAATCATTTAAAAAATGCTGCGTATCTCGTAGAATATTAGGACATGTATTCAATACTGTCCTTAACTGCTTCTCTACATAAATGGAGGCTGGCTCTGTACACCAGTTCCTCCCTGCTACTATGGGTCAAAATGGTGGATTCGATGGGTCTTTGTGTATTTTGGGCAGGCCCTGAATGATAGGTATCAATGCTTCCCTCACTATCAAGTAATTATACAACTCTCTATCAATAATACAGCCAACTAAAAGCATTAAAAAAGTGCCATTGACCTCTTTAATCATAGCATCAACCTGTTCAAAAGCAATTCTTGTATAAAAGCTTTTATCACCCAACATACTTTCCATAGCTTTATTGTATACCTCAGTATCAAAAATTACAATAGGCCCACCCTTGTCAGTGGGTCTGATCGTTAAATGACAATTATTTTATAGGCCATTTAAAGCTTGATACTCATCCTTAGACATATTAGACTTACCGTATGTTCTATTACTATCAGAGCTATACATTTTATAAAAATCATCCAAACACAATTTCTCAAAAGCTGTAACTAAAGGATGAGGGTTGGGTATAAACATGCTAGGCTTACTAAACAATTTCCTACCATTATCACTTTCACAATTTTTAAAGCACAATTTCAATAAAATATTCCTAATAAACAATTTAAAGTCAATAATTGCCTCTGCGAAGTCTTGCTTCTGAGTAGGGATAAATGTTAATCCTTTTGATAGTACTCTAATCTCAGTGGCAGTTAATACATGGCTGGACAAGTTCCAAATTAGTTGATTCATACCTTGTTCAGGAACTTCTTGATGGTCGGTGTACCCATAGCCTTGTCTTCTGGCTTCCTTTTCATTTGCATTCTCCCCCGAGAACGAGACCTGTCTGTGTCCCTCACCAACGTTTTGATGGGTAAGGAAAACTCCCATTGCCCCTGTAAAAAAGGGCCTGTTGTTTGAATTGAATTCATAGATGCTGACGCAGGACCTGTTATATTCTTTACCACACTCCCGGAAACATTAGGCTGGTGCACCTGTGCTGTAACCTGGAAAGTAATGTTGTTTGGACCTCAGGTGAAGGATACTTTGACCAGATGCGAACAGGACGGCAAGACTCTCTCTGCCGTGGGAGTCCGTTTTTCCACCCCATCTAGACCATACCCTAAGGGTCAGAAGGGTGGAAAAATGTGGTTTTGCAAACCACAGGGAGTCATGCCTGACGCACGAGGTGACTTCCCCTCTAGAGGCAAGGGGGGGAACAATAACAGACGCCGCCCTAGGGGCAGAGGGGGTCCGCAGAATCAGGGTAGCAGAGAAGCTGTCTCTGGCCAGCCCTTCCAGCATCCCTGAGAAGCTGCCTGACTGTTCGCCTTCGGAGGCAATCGGGGGAAGATTATCACTGTACCCAGAAGCCTGGCTTTCCCTCACCCAAGACAGATGGGTACGGTCGATCATATCCGAGGGTTACGAAATTCCCTTTGCCCACACCCCAACACAGCCAAAAAGGCCCCTTCCAGATGTTCCACCCAGTCTAAGGGAACAAGCAGTATTAGAAATCTCAAAACTGCTAAGAAAAAGAGCCATCCAACCAGTCCCAGCAAACCAGCAAGGATCCGGAATCTACTCCAAGTTCTTTTTGGTACCAAAAAAGACAGGGGACTGGAGACCAATTTTGGATCTCAACAGGCTGAACAGGTCTGTCCAAAGAACGAAGTTCCGGATGGTCACGCTACAGTCCATTCTACCCTTTTTGGGCCAGGACAATTGGATGTGCTCTATGGACCTTCAGGATGCATACTACCACATCAAGATGCACAGGCGCTCCAGGAGGTTTCTCCACTTCCAGCTGGGGGCCAGTCACTACCAGTTCAGGGCCCTGCCTTTTGGTCTCACTACAGCTCCCCAAGTGTTCACCAAATGCATGGCAGTGGTTACGGCTCATCTGAGACGTCAAGGATTCCAGGTGTTTCCATATCTGGACTACTCGCTCCTTGCCGCCACCACCAGGTGTCAACTTCTTCAGTCCAGAGATTACACCATTCAAATTTGCAAAGAGCTAGGTATCTCCATAAATTTCGAAAAGTCTGCCTTGTCGCCTTGTCAGTCTATTACTTTCATAGGTGCCATATTAGACACAGTTGAACTGTCCGCAAAACTAACCGCACAAAGAATTTCAGATATTCGTGGACACGTTCACATCCTTCTTCAGAGCAACAGAATCCAGGCCAGGTTTGTACTTAAAACTTTAGGTCTCATGGCAGCAGCCATTACGTTACTTCCCCTAGCTCGCTTTCACATGCGGATCCTTCAATGGATGCTCTTTTCCCAGTGGTCCTTTCAACAGCTTCCAATGTCACACAACATTTTAATCACCCAATCATGCAAGAAACACCTTTCTTGGTGGATGGTCTCCCTTCAAGTCTTTCAGGGCAGACCCTTTGTTCTCCCCCCCCCCGGTTGCTATGGTGACAACGGACGCCCCCCTGATCAGGTGGGGGGGGCATTTTCAGGGCAGGACAGTCCAGGGCATATGGCAACCTTTCGAGTGCCACCTGCACATAAATGTCCTGGAGATGAGAGCAGTACTTTTAGCGTTGCAAGCCCTTCAGGACTCTCTTCCCATCGGGACTATTGCAGTTCAGATGGACAATATGTCCGTAGTGTGGTACATCAACAAGCAGGGTGGAACCAAGTCCTAGCCCTTATGTTGAGAAGCACTCAGACTTTGGCAGTGGGCGATCTCTTCTCAGCGGTTTCTGATAGCAATGCATATCCCCGGGAAGTCCAATGCCGTAGTGGACAGGCTGAGCAGAGCCATTCTCATGCCGCATGACTGGTCTCTCAAGCAGTCAGTAGTGGAAAAAATTTTCTGAAGATGGGGTCAGCCTTGCTGCGATCTTTTCGCAACACCTCAAAACAGCAAGTGCTACGACTTCTTCACTCTCTTCCCGGCCACCCCCCCAGAGATGCTCTAGTCCACGATTGGCCCTGGGTCTTCTGTACGCTTTTCGTCCCTTTCCATTAATCACACAGTTGATTCAGAAAGCTACCGCATTGAGATCCACAATGATCCTCATTGCCTCTTACTGGCCTCGACAAATCTGGTTTCTGTTCCTGCATCGTTACCTCTTGGAGCAGCCCTGGCATCTGGACCCAGTGCCAGATCTCTTGACCCATCAGTTGGGCGTGCTGCACCAGTGCCTCCCATCTCTCAACCTCACAGCTTGGTTACTCCACTTGCAACCTTAGCCAGGCTTCCCTTTATTTCCTATTTGGTGCGTGACATCATTCTAGCTTCCCACAAATCTTCTACCAGGAGGATTTATGCTAGCAAATGGAAACGCTTTTCCTTCTGGGCAGAGACTAGAAACATGGACCCTTTCACGGCACCTATCCAATCAGTCCTAGATTTCTTGGCCGAACTTTTTCAATCAGGTTCTTCTTCGTCCACTATCAGAGTTCAGTTAGCGGCCATTTCAAATTTTCATGTTGGCTTGTTGGACTCCACTGTTATGTCCCATAAACTTTGTAAAGCCTTCCTTAACGGTATCTTTTTACTTAAGCCGCCGATCAGAGATCCCCCATCACAGTGGGATTTGAATCTGGTTTTAACTTCTTTGATTCTCCCTCCCTTTGAACCTGCGGCTTCCTGTTCCTTGAAGTTACTCTCATGGAAAACTCTATTTCTAGTGGCCATAACTTCTGCGAGGAGAGTCTCAAAACTTCACGCCCTTTGCGTTCATCCTCCTTATCTGGTTTTCCATAAAGATAGAGTGTCTCTCAGAACTAACCCATCTTTTTTTACCTAAGATATCTTCTGAGGCAAATCTAAACCAGACTATCGATCACCCAGTTTTCTTCCCTAACTACTCCAACAGAGCAGAACAAAAGTTGCATTTTTTGGATGTTCACCGTCAACTCCGTTACTACCTGGATAGAACCAAGCAAGTTAGGAAATCTGGACAGCTCTTCCTGTCTTATGCGGAAGGGAAGAAAGGCCTTCCAGTTTCCAAAGTAACCCTTTCTAGATGGTTGGCTTCTGTGATTACTTTAATCTATGAACTGAGGTGTCAAGAACTTCCTTCAAGGCCTAGAGCCCACTCAACTAGAGCCTTAGCTACGACAATAGCCTTTCAGGCTAGGTTGCCTATAGACTCCATTTGTGCGGCAGCCACATGGGCCTCTCCTCATACTTTTATTTCTCATTACAAACTGGACATGGCCTCCAGAAGCCGAGCTAACTTTGGTTCCACCGTCCTCAAGAGTCTGTTCCGATGAGCCACCCAGGGTTGAGGTGCTAGGGATGCGGTCCTATCTAGCAAGAATGAAGGCGAGATTGACAACTTAACATTGAGAAGTTATGTACCTACCATAACATTCCATGTTAGTTGTCTTCTTCTCGCCTTCTTTCTTGCGAACCACCCTCCAACCCCCTAGCCTGGACAGACCGAGAGGATCCTTCTGGGCCTTCTTTTCATCCCAGTATGGACTCCCATGGTTGCTTTTTCTTGGTATGTTCTATATATAGGTATTCCTCTTTCTCCTTTGTTTTGAGAACAGAACTGCTATGGTGTTGGCTAACTAACGAGATCTGGGTAGTTAGCGCCTAGCATTGTGGGATACAGAGTAGCCTCGAGCCAGTAAAAATAGCTCTCGAGCTTTAGTATAGGCCGAGTCAGAGCCGAGAATCGGCTCCAAACCCATCCAGCAAGAAAGAAGGCGAGAAGAAGACAACTAACATGGAACGTTATGGTAGGTACATAACTTCTCATTTTCTCCTATACAGATAAGGCTGAAGTTTCTGCAATGCCCACACTATGGTCAGACGTTCCTTTTCTACAGCTGCATAGCATTCCTCCCTGGGTTGGAGCCTATGACTGAGATAAACCACTGGGTGCTCTTCTCCCTCTGAAGAAATCTGGCTAATTACAGCTCCCACCCCATGGTTCGAAGCATCCACCTGCACAACAAATCCTTTGCTGTAATCTGGACTGGCTAACACAGTGGGTCCTCCCAAAGCTTCTTTAAGCTTCTGTAATACCTGCTCACATGCTAGAGTCCACACTACCTTATCTGGCCTGTTCTTCCTTGTCAGGTCTGTGAGGGGAGCAGCTATGGTACTATAACTGGGGATAAACTTTCTGTAGTACCTTTCTGTCCCTAAAAATGCCCTCACCTACTTTTTAGTAACAGGTGCAGGTCATGCCTGAATGCCTTCCACTTTGGCAGGTTCTGGCTTTATCTTACCTCTCCCCACTCTATGTCCTAGGTAGGAGACCTCCGCCATACCCACCTGACATTTGCTCGGCTTAATGGTCAACCCTGCCCTCTGTAATCTGCCCAGCACCTCCCTGATATGCTGAAGGTGCTCTGGCCAGGAATGGCTGTAGATGGCAATATCATCTAGGTAATCAAGGGCAAACCCTCCTGCTCCTGCTAGGATATGATCTACCAGCCCCTGGAAAGTTGCTGGGGCATTTTTCATCCCAAAGGGCATCTTTGTGAACTCATACAAGCCAAAAGGAGCCACAAAGGCTGACTTCTGTCTAGCACTGGGAGTCAAGGGCACCGGCCAGTAACCCTTGCTAAGATCAATTGTTGTAAGATACTTAGCCCCACCCAGCTGCTCTAGGGCCTTATCTGTCCTAGGCATGGGGTAAGCATCTGACTGTGTGTGACTATTTAATTTCCTGTAGTCCACACAGAACCTGGTGCTGCCATCCCTCTTTGGCACCAGCACCACTGGGGAGGCCCAGGGACTGTTGGACTCTTGAATCACCCCTAGTTCCAACATCTCCTGTACCTCCTCCCTCAGAGTCTGTTTGACTCTCTCAGGCACCCTATAAGGGGCCTGCCTAATAGGGCTTTGGGGTCCTGTATCCACCTGGTGCTGCACTAGGTGGGTGCACCCTGGTTTCCCAGTGAACATGTCCCCAAATTCTTGCAACACTACTCGGATTTCTCGAACCTGGTTAGGAGATAGCTGCTGGGACATTGCTACCCCTTCCACTGAGGTGTCAGCCCAAGCCTCACTGAGGAGATCAGTCCCCGGATCTCCCTCAGACTCTTTCTGCAATCCACTGCAAATGCTCAGCACAAGGGCCTCCCTATCATGGTAAGGTTTCATCATGTTAACATGGTACAATTTGTGCCCCTGCCATCTGCCTAGCAGTTCCACCATGTAGTTAACATCACTTACCTTTCTTACCACCTTGTAGGGTTCCTCCCAAGCTGCTTGCAGCTTGTTGTGTCTGACCGGAATGAGAACCATTACCTGCTGCCCCACAGCATACTCTCTAGCTTGAGCATTCCTGTCATACCACACCTTTTTCTGTTGTTGGGCTTCTGCCAGGTTCTCCTGGGCCAAGCCCATGAGTTTCTCAAGCCTTGTCCTGAGGTTTAGGATGTATGCCACAACAGAATCCTTGTCAGACTCACACTCACCTTCTCACTCATCTTGAATTAAATCTAGAGGTCTCCTCACCCTATGCCCATACAGCAACTCAAAGGGTGAAAAAACTGTGGATTCCTGGGGAACGTCTCTGTAAGCAAACAACAGATGGGGCAACTATTTGTCCCACTCCCTCTAAAACTGATCTGCAAATGCCCATAGCATGGACTTGATTGTAGAGTTTAACTTCTCAACAAGACCATTAGTCTGGGGATGGTAGGGGGTGGTCTTCATGTGCTTCACCCCACAGGCGTCCACAGACAAGCCAGCAGGTCTGACATGAAATTGGCACCTCTGTCAGTATTTCTTTTGGGAAACCTACCCTGTTGAAAATCTCTAACAAAGCATTTGCCACCTTCTCTGCCTCAATGGAGGACAAAGCCACTGCCTGAGGGTATTGTGTAGCATAATCCACTACCACTAGGATATACTTTTTCCCTGTGGAACTTGGGGTACTCAGAGGACCCACAATATCCATAGCTACCCTCTGAAATGGCTCCTCAATCACAGACAAAGGCATCAAAGGAGCTCTCACCTTGTCTCCTGCCTTGCCTACCTTTTGGCACTGCTCACAGGTCCTGCAGTACCCTGTTACATCTCTGGAAATTCCAGGTCAATAGAAGTTCTGCATAATATGCCTCTTTGTATGTTTTATGCCCATATGACCTGCAAAGGGAATATCATGGGCTATGGCTAGAAGCTCTTGGCACTACCAACTGCTGTACTTTCTCACATTCTAGCCCTCCCTCAGGGGTCCACTCTCTGTATAGTAACCCTTTATCCTAGTATACAGATTCCACCTTTCCTTGAGAATCAGGTGCTTCCCTAGCTACATGTTTCAGGCCTTGCAATGTAGGGTCTGAGAGCTGAGCCTGTCTCAACTCTGTCCTTGTAACCCTTCCCAGCTCCCCTTCCACAGGAAGTCTGGCATCCTCTGACAGTGGTGTCTCACTGTCAGCCTGGGTACTACTATTCACTTCTACCTTTGCAGTCACTCTGTCTAAGGGACCATCAGTACCCACAAGCAGCTTTGGCTTACCTTCAGTCTCACTGCTACAGGGTAGCTCCCTCATTGTAGTAACCACCTCACCAGTCTTGGCTGCAAGTATGCAGTCTGTCTGGGTCTCCCCCAGGCTACCAGACCACCATGCTTGTATCCTAGCGTGACTGCATGTAACTGCATAAGCATATGGCATATGGTACTGCCTCATCCAAATCCTTCCCTATCAGGACATCTGCAGGATGGTAGTTTGGTACCCCTGTTGTCTCAAGGCAACCTACTATTGGCATTTTGTCTTTCCCACTTACTGTCTCCCTCAACTTTGGTTCCCCACCTTGCCTCCATGGACACCTGTATGCCACATGGCCCCACTGATTGCATTCAAAACATTTAACCCTAGCTCCTGGATGTGTACCTGGACTAGTGGCTTCCCCTGCTATTGGCAGATTCTGTTGGGGCAGTCTGTGCTGTCGACCATCGGTTCCTTTAGACCCATGAGCAGTACTGGGGGTCCCCTTCCTGTGCAGGGCTGCCCTGCATGCCAGGTATAGGTCTCCCTTCTTCCCCAACATATCTGAAGTAGCACATTGTCTGTCAGCTAACCAAATCCTTATGTCCTCTGGCAAAGTGCTAAGGGCTTGTTCCCTCACCAAAAGGTCTTTCAGCCCTTCATAAGTGGTGACCTGACATCCACTCACCCACCTATGGAAATAAGTGCTCAATTCAGCAACATATTCACACACACTTTCATCTGCATTGTGTCTATGCTCATGAAACATTTTCCCATACGTTTTAGGTGTTAGCTTAAAAAACTCTAATAGACAATTTATTACAGCAGTATAATCAAAACATGCAACACCTGACATTTTAGATAATACAGTTACAGCTTTACCATGGAGTAAGGGGGTCAGGAACCATACCCCGAGCCCTTGGTCAACTTCATACTGTTTACATACCCTCTCAAACATATGAATGAAACTATCAAAATTATCCCCCTCTTTAAACTGCGGAAGAAATTTACTGACCTTTTGTTCTTCTGTGGTCCAGTTACTCCCTTCCCCATTACCTCCATGACTCCGGGGAAGAGTCAGTATCTCCTTCTCATGCTGCCTCTGCTTCTCTTTTTCCTCCGCTTCCAGGCATAGCAGTTTCTCATTCTCCTCACTCTGTAAATGCCTCAGTCTCTCAGCTGCTTCTAATTCCACATGCCTGGCCTCCAACTCAAGTCTTTTTAGCTCCAGCTGTTTTTTTAAGTCCACTGCAGAAAGGTTGAGCTGTCCATTCTCCGAGGTATTATATCTCCACTGCCAGTCTGATTGTCCTCCTGGTTGCTGTTTTCTGATGCAGCTGTAACCAAGGCTGCAATCAGATCTGCTTTAGTTAGGTTTCCATGCATCAGTCCCCTAGCCTGGTACATCTCCATCAGCTGGCTCCTTGTCAGCTTTCCATACTCCTCTGCTGACATGCTGCCTGCTCACCCTGACTAACTAAGCTAACAAAAGTAATAAAACAATTGTGATCTGAATTCTGAGCATTTACTGCGTGGCTGTTTTAGAGTACAAAACACCCTCAAAGCTCACTGTACACAAGCTACAGGATTTATTCTACCCACACAACTACAAGCCAATTAGTATTTGCCAACTAATTAATATGTGATGTGGCTATCCCACTGCTGCTTAACACAAATGTGAGGATACCCCAACCACTGCCACCACAAATGTGATGTGGATATCCCAACCACTGCCACCACAATTGTGATGTGGATATCCCAACCACTGCCACCACAAATGTGAATATCCCAACCACTGCCACCACAAATGTGACACCCATGCCCTGGCCCAGCAATCAAGGAGCCTCAATCCTCTCCACTAACACCAGAGAGGGTGTGTCATATATGAGGAAAGGATAACAAATACATGCAGTAAAGTGCAATTTCCCTTAAGAGCACACAGAGATCAGTGTGGGGCTGGTCGCTCCCTTGCTCTCCAGGTCCCCAATAAGACTCCCCACTGGCACAGCTATAGGTTCCAGATCTCAGCTTAGTGGGCAAGCTAAAACCTCTAGCATCCTCTCTGTCCAACCAGTGCTTCGTGTCCCTGCCCAAGTAGCTGACACACACACACACACACACACACACACACACACACACACACACACACACACACACACACACACATATATGCACTTTGAGAAGAGTTTATACAACCACATAGACACTCCTGGGGAAGGCTGGCACAGTTTCTCCAGCTGTGCCGCTTTCTCCCAGACTATACGGTAGTTCCACTTGCCACCACCCACTAATACTTAGCTACTCAAAGGCCCTTAAAAGGGTGTCCAATTATTACTGTGCAATATTATTATCCAATTGGTAGTTGTGACTAAACAGTCAAGGCTTATTTAGAGTGACTTGGACAGTAAACACTATAAATATGTGATGTACTCTAGAGCTTAAATTATCTCTACACAAAACAGCCACAGTTAAAAGGGTTTAAAAAGATTTATTAATAAATAATTAAAAACACAAGACAATGCTTTCTACTACACAGTGCTAGTCAAGAGTTCAGAGATCACAGAGAAATGCTTAAAATAACACAGTAGTAAAGTTCTGACATCACAGAAAAACACTTAGTCTAATCTTTCTAGTTTCTAGCTATTTCTAAAAGAAAACACAAGTCTAAAATAACTTACATAAGACAACAGGCAGTGCTGTGAGTTGGATGGCCCAGACAAAAATGCTTAATGCCTTCTGATTCTCTCTGTTTAAATTGCTATTTTCAGTCCTGATTCCCATTACATCATTTTACACTTTCTTGGTGTTCCCAGGCTAACAGATACTACATAATTGTTATCTTGCACCTGCAGGAAACTACAGCCATAAAAGACATTCCACATGTAAACTCTAATAATTACTCCTTAAGTTAAAACAATAGGCAGGATGCTTCACTCTAAACTCATCGACTCCAAATTCTAACTTCAAAGGGACAGGCATGAAATAATTTCAACTTCAAAGAACAGACAAGAAATGCTTGACTTAGCTTTCTTTACAGCAGAGGGCAATGTTGATACATTGTTTTAAGTTCAACATTTCACAGCATATTCTTTAATTTAAGAAAACAAGCCTGTATTTCAACAATCATATTTACAAATGATAGAATTATCTGCACAATTCTATCTGGCTAGGCTGGCAGCCTTCACAAGGGTAATTTACACCATTGTGTGATGTCTTAGAAGTACTTTCAAGTATACTTCGTATATTACATACCTTTTTATAAGTGAACAAAGGTTCATTACCCAGGACTTTCACCAATTCAGAATGTCCAAGAAACACCTTCCTATTTTCCTTAATAACACGCCTAATAATGCCCATTCCATCTGAAATGGGCAATGGGAAGGCAAGCTCAAACATCTTGTTGTTTTGATTCACCCTACTTGCTACACTTAAATTCCCTCTCAAAATGGGGCTAGCTAAACTGTCTCTGAGAGTTATAACTTCAGCAACAGTGTTACGTAATCAAAACAAATCATATCTCCTGGCTGTGAAAAATCCAGTCAGTTTGTTAAGCTCACCTTCAAAAACAGAATCTTCACTGGTCAAATGACTCAACCTTATGAATTTTCCCTTGACAACCCCTCTTTTCATATGTTGGGGGTGAAGACTGTCCCTATGCAGGTACTGATTGACAAAGGTAGATTTCCTGTGGATACTACTACTGAAACTAAACCTGTCATCAAGTAGTTCCAAATGAATATCCAGTAAGTCTATTGTTTTCCCAAACCCTCCCAGGGTAAAGTTCAAAAAACTGGTTGAACAATTCAGGTCTTGCAAGAATAGCTGGAAACTGTCATGTCTTTTCCCATGAATCCAATAGAATATAGCCAATATGGGCTAAAATGCCCTTAAGAATACTATAAATAAACATCCCTAAATTGTACATGGAACTGTTATGGGTAGCCACGATCATTCTAAGATGAGGGTGGTGATATTTTTATGGATTTTAGGAATACCAAATGCATTAGGTATAACTGGATGTACTGTTTTAAGGATTCAACATAGTATTTATGCTGTTTTTTCAGAGCTTATTACATCTTGGTGGTATTCCTCGAACAGATTTATTGTCTTATTGTTTTACTAGTATGTTATTAGGTTGATTTTGCCACATCTTTTTAGTGATCTTTTTAACCATATCTTATATTTGAATATTTTTAAAGATTATACTTATATATAGTTTCTGGGTCAAAAAAAAATTTGTACATGAGTGGGTTGTGATTTTATATTAAAGTTTTCAGGGTGGGGGGTGGATATGAGTTTCACCATGGATTTAAACTGGGATTTCACCCTAATTGATTATTTAATGACATTTTAATTAAGGGTCAGGTGATGGAGTTTCATTATAAATTCTTGCATTTGAGTATTGTTAGTTATTTCTGAAGAAGTCCTTATCTGTAGAGGACGAAAGCGCTTACAAATTTAAATTTTATCTTTGTTAATAAAACTATTCTGAGCACTCGGCTTGAGTTTTTGGTTCGGCAGGTTGCCTACAATGTAGACTTTTTGTTTTACAGTTGAACTATATACTGTACTTACTTTAACATCTCGTCACTCTTTTTTTGTTAACTTTTCTCCTCCTACTGAAGCACTCTACCTTACCATCAAATCTATTAAGTACCTTAGGATTTCTAAACATTTACTAAAGCCCATGTGCTCCAACAAGCATACTCTTCTTCTTATAGCTGTACAACTACTACTCATTGGAGATATTTATCCTAACCCAACCCCAGAAGTTACAGCACTTACTGATTCTAACCTTAATACCACTAGTCAGTTCTCCACTGTTCTTACAACACTCAGGGTACTGTATCTCAACACCAGAGGCCTATGCAATAATTTCATTTATTTATTGTTTATTTATTGACATTCGATTACCGGGAAAGTCTGACTGGGTAGAAGCCCATTTTCAGTGGAGGCTTGGGGAAAAAAACCTCCAATTTATTACGAAACATTTTAAGGACAATAATTTTACAATCTTCAAAAATAAAACAAAAACATCTGCAGTTTAAATAATTATAATAAATTAGTGTTAACTTAAAAACATTGGTTAAGAATCAATACAAGTTATATGACCATCATTTAATATTTATAGACATTTTAGGCAGTTTGTAGAGAAACTAAAGGTAGGTTAGTCTAATACAAACAGGAATTGCAATATGAAGTGAGGGGAAATACAAGCTTATGGTAAATTTATAGAGAAAGTCAGGGAGGAGAATTAGATAGCAGTAAGGAAGTAAGTAATGAAGTTAGAGTTTCTGCTGGTTTTGAGCAAGAACAGAGCCAAATTTTAGCTAGGAAGTCTATTAGAGTGGTTTTGAAAGATGGAAGGGAGGATATAGACCTGTTGGATACCGATAAGGAGTTCCAGGCCTTAGCATCCTTATACAAGTACAGACAATGCCCAGCAAATTTGTTAGGTTTGCAGATATATAAGAGTTTTTCGTCACTGGATTGCAAAGACAGACTGGGAACATAGTATATATATATCAGTTGATTAGGCAGTTCTAATCAATTTAGGCTTTTTAGTGCTATACAGTGGTGTGTTCTGAAAAGTGTATTTATTCAAATTTAGCAACTTTGTTATAGTATTATTCAAGATTTAATTATTGTGAAGTCTGGAAGTTAGTAAGGATAGAAGCGCCATAAAGAAGTGTGAGGAAGAGATAAGAAGTGGCAGGTGTAGTTTTAGTTGCATCTGTGAGAAAGTACTTGAGTCTGTTAAGCATCCCTAGTTTTTGATGAGTTTTACTTATGCAATTTTTATATGCAGGTCAAATGTAAGCTTGTCATCCACTATCACCCCTATTACTTTGCTATGAGAAGGGACTTCAAATGGTTATCTTATCAAGAGAGGGAGGACTTTAAATATTGTTTTTTCATGACAGCGGGATTAGAATTAGAATTAAAATTAGAATGACTTAGGTTCATAGATTAGTACTTGGCTAACTGCCGTTGTGGTTCATTATAAGCCTAGCCAATTACCCCATGTGAGAATCAAACCCTGCACTTTGTGTCTGTAAGGTAAGCACTATAACCATTATGCCAACGTCCCATATGGACTCTTCTCATCATCAGCATCAAGCACCTTTATTCCATTTCTTACATGGCGTTGGGATGTCATGTCAACTGTTGCCATCTCTCTGTTTAATGCTACCTTCTTTGACGCTCATGCCTGACTGCCCCAGGTCTTCTCTCACATAATCCATCCAACTCTTTGCTTGATGTCCTTGTTTCCTCTTGCATTCTTCTTGTTTGTTCCAAATCTTCTTCACTTGATTGTCTTCTGCTTTTCTGCACATGTACCCGAACCACCATAATCTGTTCTCTTTGACCTTTTCTGCAGTTGGAGTTACTTTGGCTTCTGCTCTTTTGCTCTCATTTCTTCGTCTGTCTCAGAGTGTGCATTCTACCACCTGTCTCAGGTACTTCATCTCCATTACCTCTGGCTTTCTTGACTGCTCTCTACCTTCACTGCCCAGTTTTCTGCACCATACAGTAGCACTTGTCGCACCACTGTTTTGTACAGCTAACTTTTCAGCCTCTTTGACATTCATCTGTCATACACTACCCCTGACACTCTGGGCCATTTGGCTGCAGCCCCTCTGAGTCTAGCTTTGACCTCCTCATTCAGGCCTCCCTTTCCCTTCTCCTCAACCACCCCTCCCAGATATTTGAAGCTGTTAACCTGTTCTACTAGTTTCCCTTCTATCTCAATTCTCAGCTTCTTCTGATTTCCCAAATGTTCTGCCATTGCAGCTGTCTTACCTGTACTTAGTTTCATCCCATGTGCCTTTAGTTTTGCATTCTTCCCTGATCCCTTTCTGAAGTTCTTGTCAGAGTCTACCTGTAATGCCACATTGTCTGCATACAGCAATTCCCACTAGGAACCCCTCTGTGAGACCAACTCTGTACATACTTGAGTCATTCGGTCTTTGCACATAGCCTGCAGTAAGTTTCTGGGACTTCAAACCATTGCAGGTCTGCCCAAATCAGCTTTCTTGGAGCCTTGACATATGCTTTCTCCAAGTCTAGGAATTCCCAGATGGGCTCTTTCCTCATCTCTAGCTTCTTCTCAGGTATCTGTCTCACTGTAAACATTGGGTCAATTGTACTGCATCCTGATCTGAAAACAAGCTGTTCAGTTCCCATCTTGCTTATTACTACTCTGTGTATTCATTTATCAGACACCTTCTCCAGAACTTTCATGCAGTTTGATACCTCTATAGTGCCCACAGTTGTGAATGTCAACTTTGTTCTTGAACACTGGCATTACTATGGTTATTCTCCTGCCATTTAGGATATGTCTTTCTCTCCATACTGGTATGAGTATCTCAGCAGCCATTTCTCCCCTATCTCACCCAGCATCTTTATCATATCTGCTGTGACCTCATCTGAGCCTGCTGCTTTCCCTGACTTAATTTTCCTTAGTGCTTTTTTTACTTCCTCTATGGTAAGCTCCTCCTCTTCTTTCATCTTAGGTTGTGTCTGGGGCAGTATAGCTTCTATAGGATTTCCTTCATTCAGAAGTTGCTGGAAGTACTCCTTCCATCTGCCTTTGCTGTCCTGTGGACTTGTGAGCAGTCTGTTGCTGGCATCCCTTATGAAGGGTGTCTGACTATCTTTTTTATCTTTCCGTTTTTGCCTTGTAACCTGATATAGCTTCTTTGTGCCATCTACTGGGTCACTTTCCAGGGGCTAGTAGAGTGTCTGTGCTGCTTTTTTCTTTCCTATTGCAACTCTTCTCTTAGCCTCTTTGTTAGCCAGCCAGTGTTCCTTCCTAGTCTAGTCAGTCTTTTCTATCTCCCACTTTTTCCTATACTCCTTCTTCCTTTTGATGACTTCCTGGACTTCTGCAGTCCACTAGCTTTCCTTATGTAACTTATTTCCATACCTGTCTCAGCCACATATCTGTACTATATTCCTCACACATACTGTTTTGAGGCGCTGCCATTCTTCTTCAGTTCCACCTATTTCCTCTTTTTCTGGAGTTGCTAGAGCCCTGAGTAATTCCTGAAGTTGTGGGCCCCAGGTTGCTGCCCAAAATGGTCCTATTATAATTCACCATTGTTCACAACACATAAAATGAACATCCCAGTACATAGGCTACAACTGGGCTTTCTGAAGGATGACTGAATAAATAAATAAATAAATCTGAGTGGCTCTTGAACCTGGTAAGTAGAACTTTGTAAAATTCACTCTACCACCTCCAAAATCAGTAACCTAGTAGAAATCCCATTTATATAAACATTACTCAAGAGTAAACAGGTGGTATGTACAAGTACAAAAGATTCTAGTGCAAAAGTCTGCTTTTAAAGTTACTTTCCTCACTTGTACAAAGTAACAGATGTTCCTAGTGCACTTAAATTAAGTTATTCCACAGACGCTATCATTCATTAGTTTATACCACTAATACTACAACCGCAGCTCTGACAAAGTCAATGGATCCATTCCAAACCAAGAAACAGCTGCAACATTCTGTGAACGGGAGCAACTCTAATGACCAGAAAGAGCAGAAAAAGCAAAACTGTCAGACATTTCCTTCTCTTACCAGCAAAATCATATCACAGCTTTTTATCTCATTCTCCTTCGCTAGCTGCTGTTTTTGGTGAACTGTCCGCTATTTCTTTTTATCATATCATCCCTGTTTTAGCCCAATGCTGAAGCATTCATTTTTGCTGAAGAGCTCATTTTTGAAATACCTTTGAAGCCTACACCTGCATCCTACTGAATCTAAGGCCCTGCAACCTCCAGGCAGGTGTATTCCCGCTCTCCAAGCAAGCCCCGCTCGGGCTCTCTCGCAGCCCACCCTGCCCCCATATCCCACCTGCCCCCACTACCTCTAAATTTATAGATACATCTAGCCCATCCCACCTCCCTCCCCTCCATTCACGGGTCCGCTGATTAATAACTCCTCCTCTCACACACTCAGCCATCCCCCTAAACTTAGCATGCCCTCCAAATCCTCCCACCCCACAAACTACCACTTACTCACCATCATGGGAAAAACCAAGTATTCCTTCATCTCTTCACTAACTCTACTCCTTCTCATCCCTTACCTTTTATCACGCTATGAACACCAAACACTATTAGGAATTCCATTCCCCAATGCCCACACTACCATTTACATACACCCAACACCTAACCTTATAGTTCCTTCTTCCCATACTGCAAAATCTCTAGGCTTTAATCATATTCAACCAATCCTCCACTACCCTAGATCACCTAATAATAAATCTAACCTTAAAATACTCTACAAACTTCAAAAATTCTTAGATCACCTAAAACAATGTATTACTCAACATGGCGACATTCATCCCAATCCAGGCCCCACCACTCATCAAGACCCTGCCACCTCAACACTACCCCACACTCCTAATACCTCCCTCCTCATCTTTCACCTCAACCTAAGAAGCATTAACAACAAAGTACATAGCCTACATGCTATGATAGCCACACACTCCCCAGACATCATGTGTCTCTCAGAAACATGGCTGAAACAAAGGATAAAGAAATTCTCCCACCTGGCTATAATATCCTAAGGAATGATCGAATAACCAAAAAGGGCGGGGGAATAGCTGTAATGTTTAATAACAGACTTAACATCATTAGGAACACATTGCACCCCCCCCAGGTCTCTAATATTGAACTTATTGCACTGAAGATCTGCCTAAACTCCCATAAATGTATTAATCTAGTAGTAATCTATATCCCACCAGGGAAAAACCTTGAAAACCTTGAGCATACAAACTACCCTCAAGAAACCATTATACTAGGGGACTTCAATATTGACTGGTCCCACTGCCAAGACAAATCCCCACCCAATCAATCTATATGGCTTCTCCCAAAATATCACAGCTCCTACCAGAATTGGTAACACACAGCAAAAGGAGAGTACGTTTGACTGGATTCTCACCAATAAAGCTGCTAACAATTATTCTACCGGTACCCTCCCCAATGACCTAAGCGACCACCTTGTCACTTACATTATAAAGCACAAGCTTTGTACTTCCAACCCACCCCTACATAAACTTATCAGAAACAGGAAAAAGTTCAACCTAGATCTATTCCTAGCTGAACTAAAATTCTGCAATTGGTCTACCCTAACTACTCTTCTCCTAGCCAAGAGCGTGTCATACTTCAATGACACTTTCCTAAACATCCTTGACTTCCACGCTCCAAATCGACTAATTAGAACTAAGAACCGCATAGCTCCCTGGCTAACAAGAGAAACCAAAGCAAAAATTAAACTCCGTGACCTGGCTTGGAACAAATGGAGAGCCACCAAAACTCCCCTAGATCGTATTAAATTTCAATCACTCAGAAACTCCATGAAATCAGACATCGCTAGAGATAAAAAACAGTATTTCTGTCACCTCCAGGACAAACATCAGACTAACCCAAAAAAGTTCTGGGCTGGATTTAACAACCTCCTCCATCCTGGTAAATCCTCTACCCCTATACCCGAGAAACTCACTAGTAAAAAACCAGAAGAGATAGCCAATTCCTTTAACATTTTTTTTACGGAGACCATCCAGTCCCTTGCCAATCATCTACCCACTTCTTCCCCATCATTAACTCTTCCTCATGACTCACCTCCTCTCTCCTTTAACCTACAAACAGTATCCACCTCCTATATTCGTACCCTACTAAAAAAACTGAAACCGTCCACCCTTGCAGCTGATCGTCTCCCAGCGGAATACCTCCAATTAGCCTCTGATGTCATTGCCTATCCCATATCAATTTTGATTAACAGATCCATAACCGAGGCCACCATCCCCCCCATTTGGAAAATCACATACATCATTCCACTTCCTCCACTGAAACATCTAACTATAGGCCTATCGCAATACTTTCTCCAATAGCAAAAATTTTAGAACGGTGTATTCACAAACAACTCCTCCACCACCTCACCATCAATAATCTGCTATCATTTACCCAGCATGGCTTTCGCCCCCATCACAGTACTACTACTGCCCTCCTCTCCTTTGTCGACTCAATAAATAACAACCGTAACAAAAAACTTATATCCTCTGCACTCTTTCTTGATCTATCAAAAGCTTTCAACATGGTTAACCACCAGCTATTACTCCACACCCTGCAAACCTTTCATCTGGACAACTTGACATTAAACTGGTTCAAGGACTACCTTTCTGGCCGGCACCAAGCAGTCCAATGGCAAAATAGTCTATCTCAACTACTCCCTAACAACATTTTTCTCTGTTTTTATAAATGATCTTCACACAATCATCCCCAGAACCACCTGCATACAATACGGACGACTCCACTTCAATACTGATCTGCTCTGATCTCTCTCCAGAAACTCCAAACAGCCACCCAACTATGTTTTGCCAAAGTTGAAAAATGGTTCTCTGACCTGAAACTCATAAAACTAAAACCAAGTTACTTCTATTTTTCCCCTCGTCTACCACTCCCCTACCCCCAGAACCACAACCTGCAAATCTAGAACCTTTTTTGTCGAATCCTTTAATGGCACCATCATAGAGCCCGTCTCCCACACCAAGCTATTAGGTGTCACTATTGACCACAAGCTCAAATTTGATATGCACATTGCCCAAACCATTAAGTCAGTTAACAAGAAACTAGGTTCAATGTACAGAATCAGGAAATTTCTCATGCTAAATTAACCATTGCCCGCACTCATCTCCTTTCCACCCTACTGTATGCCTC
Source organism: Protopterus annectens (assembly GCF_019279795.1). Lineage (NCBI taxonomy): Eukaryota > Metazoa > Chordata > Ceratodontiformes > Protopteridae > Protopterus > Protopterus annectens. The sequence continues at coordinate 829,351,240 of NC_056751.1, forward strand.
CCCGATATTTTCCTTCCTCAATAAACGTGAGCTCAATAAATTTTCTACCACCTACCACCATATAGCCAGATTCATTACAGGAACACCCTATCGTACCCATCATTGCCTCAACCTCATGAAACTAGGCTGGTTAGAACTGCCCAATCTTCTTAAATTCAATCAACTCACTGGAGCATTCAAAATTATAAATCAACCAGACAAAACCCCCTCACTGAGCAAAATCCTGACTCCATACACCAACTTAAGTTCCCTTTGGTTCCCTTCAAACAGTAATCAAGTATCAACCATCAAATCTAATAACTTGGGCGGCAATGCTCTTTATGCTAACTCTATTGGAAAGCAATGGAATTCCCTTCCTAACTACCTTAGACTCATGCCATCACTTAACCTATTCAAAAATAATCTCAGAGAATATTTAAAGTCCCACTGGTTGTGCCCATGTCTAAACCCAGACTAATTCCTATAGGTTTCATAGTACCCTACACTCTTCTCACTCACAAGCTATTCTCTAGCATTTTACTTCCCCCACTTGTACCCATGTCATGTTACCAACATAGCTTGTCCTGTCACCTCCTTAGCTTAAGCATTTTTTTCTTCTAGCATGTATATACTGATGTCATACTGTTTTGTTATCTTTATAATGTTGTACCTCTATCTAATTGTAGTGTGTTATTTTTCTCATTATTGGGAGCTTTTCTCCTCGGGCCTCTACTGAAAAAGGATATGTATCCAGCTAGACTAGCCCGGTCAACAAATGTAAAATAAATAAATAAAAAATAAATAATCTGGACAGAGAGCACCTGCTGATGATTTTATGTAGAAATTTAAAGAAAAACAGTATTCTGAGACACAGTAAGAAGGGATTTGACACTTTTCAAAATGGAATTTCCTAGACATTAGACAACAAGTATGTGTCTAAGGTAATTTGACTTCTTCCTGTTTCGAAGTTCTTTGCATGCTTACATAAAGTCTGATTGCTGGAGTTGTTTCTAGTTTATTCGTGCTTTGTCCCATCGTCATTGCTATGTCAATATATTCATAGTTTTCTAAGTTCATCTCACCACTCTACGCATTTCAGTGATTTTTAACTTTTGAGTAGGTTAGAAAACTAGTGAGCTGACTGCAGCGATCTAAGCTAATTGGCTGAGAATAGCAAAGCCAAAGGTACAACTGAAAAGCATAGGTTGGCAACTTTAACCCACCCCCATACATAGGACTATTCCCCCTGCATCCTCCTACTTAAAATAAGAAACTCTGATATTACTCTAATTTGAGAGGAAAGGGGGAAGCCATTATAGTTTTTAAGATTGGTTATATTTTTTGGCCAAGATGTACATTCACCTGGGTTATGTTTGGCTAACTGACTCACAGCTGCAGACTTCTTCTGTACAGTTACAGTTCAGTATAGAGGTACAACGAAAGCTCTTATGTTCAGGCAGCATTAATACATATAGATTTGCACTTGATCTTGTTCTAAATGAAAACATTAGTGGTGGAACATTTTCTTTGTTGATGTGATCAAATAGGCACTAATAATTGCAAGTAGTTTTTTTGATGCTATATAACAGCAAATCATCTGTAGAAATGTTGTTTGATCTGGTTGGTCCAGAAATCATCTATATGCATTTGTAATTGTTTAATCTGATGTTGTAAATCTTTATTCTTTCCTTACTGTTAGGACATCGGTTCCGTCCTCTGAACTGACACGGCTGTTACCAAGCTCGATCCAGCCAAAAACTCTCAGCTAAGACCTACCCATAATGCCCCTCTCATAGTCTCTTCAGATCTCATTTGCCACGTTCCTCGTGAGGCATGCCAAGCCTTCTCTCTCAAGCTAAGTGTAGTGTTTTTTTGTGATTATCTATATCAGTACCGCATTTTAGTCAGCTTACCCTATATATCTTCTTTTCGTCTGTAAACTTATATACTTTTTCTATATCCTACCCGCTACCTTTGGTAGTTTCTTTATATCATCGTTAGTACTGTCCCTCTCTCCTACCTTTGGTAAGCCCTTTTCCTACCACTTGTGGTATTTCTAAGTACCATTGTTGGTACTCCTCACCTTTTCTGTCTATAAAAAAAAAAAACTCTTCTCTCTATTGTTGTTGTTCTTGGTGTTTATCTTGTCGCTAGTGTGCCTTTTTTTCAAGATGTCTGAAAAAGTTAAGTTAGGATTTAAAAAGTGTGATAAGTGCGGGCGTAAGATACCCAACTCAGACAGTCATGCTCCGTGCATATACCATTTGGGTGTTGACCACATTAATGCTTCGTGTAATATTTTTCCAGCTTCAGCAATCGGACTTCGGCTGAGCATAAGAACAAGTTGATTTTGAAGGGTATGATGAAAACTCCCTTCTTGGAGGCTGTTTCTGAGATGGAGGTCTCACCACCTCCTAAGACTAAAAACCGTAAAGAGAAATGGAGTCACTCAGTTCCTACATCTCTGCCCTCCTCAGAACCAAGTCGACATCGAGCTTCTCCCATGCCTTTGGTGCATACTACTTTCGCACCAGGCTCCATGTTTTCTCCCTCAGTGCCACCCCTAATTTTGACTCCTATCATTGTACCACCTTCAGCATCATCCTCCTCGGTGCCGACCTTGGTCATGACACTGGCTTTGACTACCGTACCTGCATTGGCACCATCCCCGGCCATGACGCCAATCTCTTATGCGGCTCCACAGACAATGACACCATCAGTTCTGAAAGTCAAACACCTTCCCAGAACCAGATATTCTCCCACTTATGACCCCTTTTTGGGAAACCAGTTTAGCCCTTTTCTCGAGAGACCTGACTCTCCTTCGGTAGCTTCATTCAGATCCACCAGGCGTTTTTCAGAACAAGATGTAGTGAGGGTTGTGGACCAGCTTTTGGCAGTTAGAAGATTGCCCACCCCCGCTAGGTCTTCCTTCCCCCTTGGAATGGAAGCTTTCATGGCATATTCACCAGTATATCCTCCTCTGGCTTCTTCCCAGGCCCCGGAGACTTTGGTAGCAATGACCACCCCAGTGCATACTGTCTCGGCTCCAACTGCAGAGGTTCCCCTGTCAGCACTGATTACTCTTGGCGCAATGGCTCCATTGGAACTGGTGCACCCTCGGAGCAGTGATTGGGCTGTCAGCACCATGATTCCTAGTTCAGCGCCTATTTTTTCGCTAGTGCCATCTATGGCCATGGCTCCACTGGCGGCTACTGGTCCTCTTGAAGCTCCTCACCTGGAGGTGGGCTTCTCAGGGTGGGGTGTGACCCCAGTTCTGAGGTTGTCCTTCTCGGTTCCGGGCTCCCATCTCTCCTCAGGTGGGCCTGCTTTCCAGGTGATGGAGAGGGTCCTTGCCTCAACAGGCTTGCAGTTAGCACCACTGGCATCGACACCAGAACTCCCCTCTAGCATGCAGATGTCCCAACCCCCTACTCTGGGATCACAAGCATGGGAGCTGCAAGACCTTCCCTTGAAGGGAACCCTTTCTCTGGAGTCCTCCTCAGTAGATCCCACTGTGGAGCCACCCCGGAAGAAACAGTGCAAGAAGAAGCTACCGAAGGAGGACATCAATTGCGGTGAGGGAGAAGGGTCCCCACAGTCTCCCCCAGAAGATGTCTCATTTGGAGACATTCTCAAGATCCTTATACAGAGGGGAGACTGGAAGTCCTCTAACCTTTCTTCGGAGGAATCGGTATTCTTGCAGGCATTCTGTGCTCGGCCATCTACTTCCTGGGTGACCCCACCTGCAGATGAGCTTGTTAAGCTGATTGTGCAGTATGCCTGGAGGCCCTGGACAACATAGAACTTGTTCCCTGGAGGCCGAACAAAATTTTATCTACCCCTGAAGACCAGCCCAATTGGTCCAAGCAGCTAGTAGTTGATTCCATGGTCATGGCGGCAGCCACCAAGAGGGAACTGGCAGAGGATAGTTCCACTGTCCATCCCCTGAACAGGGAGTCTCAGGCTATGGACAGACTGGGGAACAGGGCCTATGCTTCAGCGACCTTTGCCATTCGATCGTTGAACTACCTGGCACACTTTACTCGCCTTCAAAGAGACCTAATATTGGAAATGTCTACCTCTTTGGCAGGGGTACTGCCTGACAAGGTGCATGACACTGTTGCCTCTCAGTTGGCTACCCTGGAATCCATCTCAAACTCCTTGATGCTCTTGATATCTCACACCACCAAGGGGGCAGCTCGAGCAGCTGCATCAGGCATCGTCATGAGATGGCATTCTTGGATGCGTTTGTATGGTTTCATGGACCCCCTTTAAATCTTCCTTTGTCAACGTGCCTGTTGATGATTCTTCCCTTTTTGGTCCCAAAGTAAAAGACACGCTATCATGTAGTGAGAAGGACGGGAAGACCTTGTCTGCTGTGGGCATACATTTTTCCACCCCCCCCTCCCCAGAGATCCTATTCCAGGCACCAGAGGGGAGGAAAAATGTGGTTCAAGAAGTCCCAAGGATCTTTTTGTGACACTCATGGTGAACAATTCCCCTGGGGCAGAGGGGGCAACTCATCCCAAAGATGCCCCTTTCAGGGCAGAGGGGGGGCTGCGCAACCAGGGCACTAGAGATTCTTTCTCTGGCCGACCCTACCAGCGCTTCTGAACAGCGGCCCGATTGCTTTCCTCTGGATGCAGTCAAGGGTCAATTTTCTCTACACCTACATGCCTGGTAACTCATAACAACGGATGCATGGGTGCAGAGAATAATATCCAGACGCTACCATATACCATTTGATCTTACTCCCAGACCCGTCAAATGAATCCACTATGCTCCACCCAGTCAGAGGGAGGCAGTAGCCTTAGAAATCGAAAAGCTGCTAAGAAAAAGAGTCATCCAGCCAGTCCCTCCAGACCAGAGAGGATCCGGGTTTTACTCAAGGTTCTTTTTAGTGCCAAAAAAGACAGGGGACTGGAGACCAATCCTGGATCTCAGCTTACTAAACAAATTCATAAAACCTCAAAATTTATGAATGGTCACAGTACAGTCCATCCTCTCCTTTCTAGGGAAGGACAACTGGATGTGCTCTATAGACCTCCAGGACGCGTATTACCACATAAATATGGACAAATGCTCCCAGAGGTTTCTCCACTTCTGGCTGAGAGCCAGTCACTATCAGTTCAGGGTACTGCCATTCAGTCTTCCGACAGCCCCCAGAGTGTTCACCAAATGTATGGCAGTCGTAGTAGCTCATCTCCAACTACAAGGATAACAGGTGTTTCCATACTTCGACGATTGGCTCCTTACCGCCACGACCAAGAATCTTCTCAGGCACAGCCTCTCTTACACTCAAGGCCTTGCTCTTCGCTTAGGTATCACGATCAACATGGACAAATCTCAAATGTCCCCAACAAGAGCACTGGAATTCATTGGAGCGATCTCCGACACAACATCCTGTCAAGTTTCCCTTCTTCCTCACAGGCTCTCGAAAATAAGAAGCCAGATTCAAGTCCTTCTCCCACAGACATTTGTACCAGCACACCTTGTACAACAGCTATTGGGATTTATGGCAGCAACCATTACCTTAGATCCACTGGCGAGGTTGCACATCAGACTAGTGCAGTGGCTTCTTTCAACACAATGGTCGTTCTTATCCCACCCACTTGACCACATGATGCGCCTTACAGACCTTTGCAAGAAAGAAATGCTTTGGTGGATGAAGCCAGAATCGAATCTTTGGTGTCAACTGTTTTGTCTTCCCCAGCCCAGGGCCACGGTGACCATGGATGCTTTCCTGCTAGGGTGGGGGGGCATTTCCAGGGAAAGACAGTCCAAGGCACCTGGTCCCCCATGGAGGCCAATTTGCAAATAAATGTCCTGGAATTGAGGGCAGTTCTTTTAGCATTGCAAGCGTTCCACACATCCCTTCCTTCCGGGACTCTTGCATTTCAAGCGGACAACATGTCAGTTGTCTGGTACATCAACAAACAAGGCAGAACCAGATCTTACACCCGCTGTCAGGAGGCCATGAGAATTTGGCACTGGGTGATAGCTTCCAACCGCTTTCTTATAGCAACACACATTCCCGGGAGTTCCAACCTTATTGTGGACAGTCTGAGCAGGAACATTCTGATGCCTCACAAGTGGTTCCTCAGTCCTATAATAGTGGATCAGATCTTCCGCTGTTGGGGCAGGCCTTGCTGCAACCTGTTTGCTTCCCCCCTAAACAACAAATCCAAAAGCTACTTTGCCCTGATCCCCCCTCAGGGTGAGTCACTGAGGGATGCTCTGTCACACGATTGGCCCCCGGATCTGCTGTATGCCTTTCCCCCATTTCACCTCATCCCGAAATTCCTCCAGAAAGCTCGAAGGTTGAGAAGCAAAGTGATCCTCATTGCCCCTTATTGGCACCGCAAGTCTGGTTCTCTTTCCTATGGCCTCATCTGATTTACAGCCCGTGGATCCTAGATCAATCCCAAGGTCTGCTATCTCACCCTCAGGGACTGGTTCACCCCAACCTCCACAGCCTCAAGCTCACAGCTTGGTTTCTCCACTTCCAATAATTGCCAGGCTACCTGATATTTCATCTCCTGTTCGTGAGATTCTTCTGGTTCCACACAAACCTTCTACCAGGAAAATTTATGCTAGTAAGTGGGCTAGGTTCTCTACATGGGCTAAAGATCATAACATAGACCCCTACTCCATGCCTATTCAGAAGATTCGACAATACCTGACTACCCTATTAAATGCAGGAGCCTCAGCATCGACAATTACTGTGCATTTAGAAGCTATCGCAAACTTTCATAATGGACTTGATAATGCTTCTGTTATGTCACACCATCTGTGCAAAACCTTCTTGAAAGGAGTATTACATGTTAAACCTCCTGTCAAGCCCCTTTAGAACCTTGGACTTGACTTTGGTGCTTCAGTCATTAACAAGCCCTCCTTTCAAACCTTCTAATTCATGTGATATGAAATTTTTGTCTTGGAAGACTCTACTTCTAGTAGCCCTTACTTCAGCGAGAAGAGTATCCAAGTTGCAGGCCTTGAGTGTCAAGAGACCTTACTTGATTTTTCATAGGGAAAGAGTGTCCCTACTTACTGGCCCTTCCTTTTTGCCCAAGGTCATTTCTGGGTTTTCAATTAACCAATCTATTGATCTGCCAGTTTTCTTCCCTCAGCATTCAAATAGAGGGGAATATCTTTTGCATATCCTTGATGTTCATAGGCAACTTCGGTTTTACTTGTTCAGAAGTAAATCTTTCAGAAAAATGGATCAACTGTTTGTGGCCTTTGCAGGACCCAGATTGGGTAGGCCTGTCTCCAAAATAACTCTATGTCCTTGGCTTAGAAATGGCATTACCTTTATCTACCATCAAAATAAAGTGTCTTTACCTTCCAGAATAAAGGCTCATTCGATCGATGGCTACTTCAGTGGCCTTTCATTCCAGAGCCTCTATGGATGATATCTAGGCAAGATCTCATACCTTTATCAGTCATTACAAATTGGATTTGGCCTCCGGGGGACGAGCATTTTTTGGTTCTATGGTGCTCAGGAATATCCTTCCTTAGGGTCACCCAGGACTCAAGTAGCTGGGGACTCAGTCCTAACAGTAAGGAATGAATAAAGATTTGCAACTTCAGATAAAGAAGTTATGTCTTACCATAACATTCCATCTGTGTTGTAGATCTTTATTCATTCATTATTTCCCGCCCTCCTTCCCCCTGTCTAGATTCCTGGTGGACTTTAGGATTTCCTTAGTTAAGGTATTTGCTCAGACAGAGCCTCCTACTGTCTCTTTTATTATTTCTATACTATAGGGGTGAACAAACTCGATCTGGAGAGACTATGAGAGGGGCATTATGGGTAGGTCTTAGCTGAGAGTTTTTGGCTGGTGCGAGCTTGGTAATGGCCTTGTCGGCTCTGAGAATGGAACCGAAGTCCTAACAGTAATGAATGAATAAAGATCTACAACACAGATTGAACATTATGGTAAGACATAACTTCTTTTTATGCTGGCAATGTTCTGCCATATTGATCCTGGCATGTAGTTTAAAATTATTTAGTATAATAGTATTTTTTTGTGTCTCCAGGAGCTGACACCAGTGTTGTTGCCATGGTAAAAATCGTGAACCAACAGCTGAGTACAAGTATGGCATACACTTGGTACGGTGGTACAGAGCACATTTAGTGGATAACAGTACACACACACACACAAAATCACACATACTCATACACACACACACACACACACACACACACACACACACACACACACACACACACACACACACACACACACACACACACACACACACACACACACACAGTGAGGTGACCATAGCAGAGGGCATACTAGTAGCCATCAGAACTTCCATATCAAAAATGCATAAGAAGCACTGGGACATAAGATTTCTAACATAAAAGCTGTATGTATGCATTATACAAGTCACAGATGGTGCAGAACATAATAGCAACATATAAAGGGATGGTCCAAGGTGTCCTGCAGAGAGATACTCTATGTACCATTGGAGAACATGATTGGGTGATATGTACAGGTACTCTTCACAGCAACAGATTTACTGCACCAGACAGCAGTACCTGGCATACTTCCTGTCTCCTATGGACATTCAAGCAGTGCACAGCTGACATCTGTTGACTGAAAAAGTTCTAAACGTATAGAACATTACTTTACAGCCTGTCTCTAAGCTTTTGTCACTCCAGCTAATAATGAAGTGTTGGCAGGAATTTTAGTAGCTAGTGAAAGCACATGCCATGCTTTGCACCCTAGGAGAGAACACCTTTCTTTTCTTGCTAACAAACCCAGTTCTTTAGTGATAAGATTTGTCCCTCATAGGTCCATGGTCTGTAATACAGTACTGATCTCTGGCCCTTATCTGTGTGTTATTTTGCATACTTCCCCATTTTTCTGTGGATTTACCGCAGGTACTTTTCCTGTCCTGAAATGTTAAGTCTGTGCACCTATGTTACGTTCCAAACTGTTACGGAATGAACTGCAGTAACCCAAAAATGAGTGTGTCAGTCAGTAATTATTACTGAATTTGCAGTTACCAAATATAGAATTGTGTCTGCATTTTACTGAAATATTTGCACAAGAAATAAACCTTAGAAAATGGCTGAAACCCTACTTTAGAGAGTGATGACTTCAAACCAGCATTCAGTGAGCTCAGAAGAGCAAATGAAACTTATAGCAGTACATTAATGAGTCCCCAAACTATTCCGGCCTTAAAGAAGCTGTCCAAAGAAGATGATTTAAACTTACACATGGTTACTTGAGAACACTAAGCTATACAAGAGAATTAAAATAAAAATGAAATGGCAAAATACCCTTTTAACAATTCAGTGGAGATGATATAAAGGTATACATGGAAATGAATGCACAGATTATTTGGAATATGATAAACTGAACAAATAAAAAAAACTTTTGTCTGGAGCAGGTGTTATTCCTGAAATGCAAACTATTAAATTTTACAGTTGGACTGGTCATGTCACTAAGAGTTCAAATGCATGATATTAAGCATATTATTAGACTGGTTAGAGCTTGATGCTAGTAGCACATCAGAAATGATAGAATTGCTCACTTTTGCTAGATTTAAAAGAGCATTATCTGTTAATATAAGAAAGTGGGTATGTCAGAGTTATCCCAAAAGTTTCAGATAAATTCATCATTACAGTTCATCGCGTTCTAGTAAATGATATTTCATTTAAAACTGAAATGTGTATATCTTAATTTAAAAGTCAGCATTGCCTTTGAAATGCAGCATGCCTCTTACTGATCTAACTAACTACAAGAGTAGTGAAAGAGGCCGTGTAGCCACTGTTTGTATCAGTAAAGGAAACAATGTCACTGCTATGAATGTGCAAATCTCTGAAATCCATGCTGAGAAAGAAATAACAATGAAATATGATAAAATTAGATGCTAAACCTATAGAATCTGCATTCTATTCCTACGCAATAACTAAATTAGTGAATTGTGCAATAGTGTGGAGGGCAAGGGTCTGCAATGTTTACTGTATTCAAACAGTATGGTTACTTTAGTTAAAACTCCCTATCTGTGTAAACATATACTTAATACCAAATAAAAAGCAGATGTAATTTGAGTTCACAGAGAAAAATATTACCTTACATCTGTACGGTTTAAGACTGCCTTAAAAAATGCATCCTGTCCTACCCCAAAACATTATTATTGGGATGTATTTTCACCAATTTAAAGTCCTATGGAAGTCGAAGTTATGAGAAGAAGAATAAAGATTTAAAGAATTTGCATTAAAAATCAAGCCTTAACAGAAAAGACATTACCCAGACAAGTGTAGTATTACCTCAGAATGAAAATGGTGACCAAACTGGACTTTTCTGTTAGATACTTAAATGTATCAAATCATAACAAAGGAAAATAAGTTAGCCAAGAAACTGCTGAGGAGACTACAACATGGGTATGGTTAAATGGTAAAATAGTACTGGAATCTTGAAATAAAAGCATACCAGAACACTGCATGATTTAAGACAGAAATGTTAAGTGTTAATACTGATGAGAACATAATGGAAGGTACTGTGCTAAGCGCAAAGCAGTTACAAACACGTTTAGGAACAATGCAAGTACAGAACTGAAAGAAGAAAGTCACTTAAGTGATACTTCAGATAAAGAAGAATAACTTGGCACTGAAGCAAAATTACATGAAGAAATGTAGATGTATCTCCTGTTGTAGAGCAGCCTGTAAGAAAAGAGGCGGTAGAAGAATGGATGTTATACAGTAAAATATTAGTGTGTGAAAATATTACAAAGCAAGGATCACTAAAGGAATTTAAGAGAAGGGGTGTTTTACCAAAGTGGTGCAAACCAAAGAAATGAAGATGGGGTGTGTCACTTGTCCTATGTTATGATTCAAGACGAACAGGTGGGGTAGTTCGTTTATATGCTTTATTATATAGAAACACATCAGGGTGGATAGCAGCAACATAAAATATAAATAAATTGATTAACTGACAGACCACTACATACATGCATGCTTACATATCAACAGCTCTCTACAAAATGGCAGTCTGGCTCGCATGTGCTCAGTATTTATACACACGTGCAAGCCCATGGAAAGCTTCTTAAAGGTATACATACATACTGATCTACATCCTCCCTCTTTAATGAATTGTCCACAATAAAATGACATCTGAAAAAGACATGCAATTATACAGACACTGAGAAATAAACACAACATTCATGTCCAAGTTGCCATGTATCTGGAACATGGTCTGGAAATGTGACCTGCTCCAGTGATATAGCAATTAGGACTGGGTTTAGCAACAGGGACAGTCATTGGTGAACAACCAGTTTCAGGAGTTTTGGGAACCTTCTCAGGAATAGGTATATTTGCTGGAATGTACTCTGGAAGTGGAACACTGGGTAAGTCACTCTGAGATCTAGTCTTTTTCACAGGCAAGATGCTGCAATACATGCTCAGACACCAGTACTAAATATTTCCGATTCCACCTAAATTCAACTACTTGTGATTCCGCAATGTTCGGTCTCGGCTCTGGGCATACACTCTTTATGGCTCCAATCTGGTCAAAACCTTTGGATGTCTGCATCCCCTTCTCGTAATGGATTGAGCAGTTTGCTGGACTTATCATAATAGGATTTTTGGGACAAATGCCTTTTCATGAGTTGAGCTCTCACTGCTTTGTTGTTCTTAGCACAGGGAACTAACAGATTGCTACTGATTGGTAGTGTGGTTCTGGTTTGTGTCGACAAAAGCCTTTGTGCAGGTAAACCAATATGTTTATATTGAGGAATATTTTTGAGATTCAGGAGATTCAGAAAAACATTGCTATTGTCTCCTTTTGACTTTTCTAATAACTATTTTGCACTTTGAACTGCATGTTCTGCCAAACAATTTGACTGTGGGTACTCAGGGCTACTCGTAACATGGATAAATTCCCACTCTTCAGCAAATCTCTTGAACTTCTAGTTTGTAAACTGTGTGCCATTGTCAGAAATGACTTTGTGCGGACTACCATGGACTGCAAAATGATGCTTTAACTTAGTAATGACAGTACTAGATGCTAGATTAGGAAGTAGGTTAATCTTGAACCAATTTGAATTAAAGTCTGTTAACACTAAGTAATGTTGACCATTCCATTCGAAAATGTCTGTAGCTACTGTTGACCAAGGTAGTTCAGGAATCTGGTTTAGCTGAAGTGGATCTTTCTGTTAATGTGGCTTAGTACTATTATATACAGAACAAGATGAAAGTACTCTCTCAATATCCTTTGACATAGAAGGCAAAAATACTAGTCCTCTCGCACTTCTTTTGGTAGAATCAGTTCCTGGGTGGCCACAATGCAAGATGGTAATGTACTCTTGTTTTTCCCTTGAAACTAGCCTTCTCTCGTTCTAAGCACACAATTCAGCTGTAGTTTACCCTGCACTTGATCTGTACCGATAGTAAACCCCTACACTCAAGCACTCAAATCAGCACTCAAATCAGTGCTTTCTGACTAGCACTTGCTACAAAAAAGTGACAGAAGCACTAACAAACTACAGTGCTTGATCCCCAACTGTTGTTTGTAGGGAACAGTCTAATTACTCTCCCCCCACCAGGTAAACAAGAATAAGTTCCTCAACCCATTCAGGCATGTCCAATGTATTCTCCTGTTCACCTGATGAATCTGGGCATCCTGAGACAATGTCACAACTGCCTCATGTACACAGACAACCCTCTCCTCCTACCACACGACACCAAAATCTGCAAGAGATGCACTTACACAGTCAAACTTGAGGCAAAGCTCTGTCCAGCCACGACTGAAATTGACAGTCAAGAGGAGAAGGTACCAACCTGCAACACCCCACTTACTACACATAGACCCACCAAACAAGCAACTGCAAATCCCACATATAGATACACAAAGACATATGCGGAGGCTCTAAATAAAAATCTGTGGAAACAACAGAGACCTCCAAAGCAGACATGCAAGCAACCTACACCTACAAACACACCGCAATCAACACATAACCTCCAAAACCAGTGTGCCGCACAGCCACAGCCCTTAAGGCAAAACACCATACCTAACACACTTGTAATAGGTGACTCCATAGTCAGGCACACTGATGTCCCACTCACCAGGCTGGACAAAGAGAAGGTCACTGTTGCTTGTCGGGCGCCAGAATCCGCCACATTACCCAGGCACTCAGGTCATTCCACAACAAGTACAAATATGACTCTGTCATTGTCCATATTGGTGTGAATGACCTGAGACATACCTCCCTGGATTACATGAAAAGGGACATAGAAGAGCTCTCTGATTATGTAACGAAGGCAGGTATGACCCTAGCCCTGAGTAGCATCTTACCCTCACCAAGAATGATACCTCAGTACAAGGATAAAATGATACATTTCAACAATTGGCTAAGTTTCTGGTATCATTCAAAGGGGATCCAGTGTCTGTCTGCATGTGATGACATGCTCGACAAACCTCGATGCTTCGCCAGAGATGGCTTGCACCTGTCATCCCTGGGATTCAGGATACTGGCAAAGGCTCTTGACACTCCCATTGTGCCTTTTTTAGGCAAGGCTCAAAATGCAAACCCACCACCGTAACAAGTACTATTGACAAAAAACTGAGGGTCATGCTGCTCAACGCTAGGAGTTTAAACCTCAAAATGCACTCTCTTGAGGCACTCCTCAAACTGGAGAACATCGATATCTGTGCAGTAATGGAGACCTGGTTCAAGGCTCAAGAGAGCGATTCCAGGCTACAACCCATACCATACATTTTGGCCACAAAACCTGGACCGAAATACAAAGGGAGGAGGCCTATCCATATTCATCAAGGATAACCACACCTCCAGACTGGTTGCAAACTATGATGCCTCAGAGATCATCCAAGTGCAATTGACAATGGGCAAAACTGCAATCCAGATTATAGCTTGCTACAGATTACCATCTCTGCCCCAAGACACCCACTCCTCGTTCCTCGAGGTACTGGAAAACATGAGGGTCCAACCGAACACCCTAATACTAGGTGATTTCAATTATCCAAACATCATCTGGGAAAACTACAGAAGCACTAATACCTTTGCTCAGCGCTTCCTGAAATATATTAACTCAAATGCCCTGGACCAGCTTATAAACACCCCCACAAGGAGAAACAATATACTGGACTTGGTCATCACCAACATGGGGGACAAGTGTTCCACACCTGAAGTAAATTCCTCATTGGTCAGATCAGACCATAAACTCATCACCTTAGATATCCACTTACCGCCCCCCCCCCCAAGGAAACAACAGTGAAAAACTTCTCCAAAATGAACTTTATGCTACTCAAGACAGAGGTGGCAAACTTCGTTACTCCCACGCAGAATGTCACTATGATTGAATCTGCTGTATCCTACACAAAAGCATACTACAAGCACTTACATGAGTGCATGGGCCGTACTATCCCAAACAAGACTAAGACCCACTCCTCCAAAAAGAGGAAACCAGTCTGGTGGACCCTGGCCATAAATAAGCTCTATAATAGAAGGAAGAAATTATTACAAAAAGAGTAAATACCTAGGAATGGAGGTGCTCCCTGACCAACCTCAGCAAAAAGCTAAGAACCCTTATAAAATCCTCTAAAGTGAGCTTTGGAAGACAAATCGCAACAGACACCAAAGACAACCACAAAGCATTTTTTAGCTATGTCAAGAACCTAAATAGCAACTCTCAGATCTGCTCTGAGCTACAGCATAATGGTTCTAAATTCACAGAACCAACTGATATCGCCAACATATTGGCAGATAGGTTCAGTGCAAATTTTACCCCACCCTCACCCCCCTAAAGGGCCCATATCCATACCAGAAGACTGTGTTGCCCCTAAAATCACAGACACCCAGGTGAAAACAGCACTCTCCAAAGCAAAAAACACAGCATCCATGGGTCCAGACAGCATCCCAGGCTGCGTGTTACATGAACTCCAAAACAAATTAATCCCTCACCTTAATACCATGTTCAGCCACAGCCTCACCACAGGCTATGTGCCCACTGAGTGGCATACGGCAACAGTTATCCCACTCCACAAGGGAGGTGCCACCACTGACCCTGGGAACTACCACCCCATCAACCTGATGAGCCTCGTCTGCAAGGCCATGGAGCACATCATCATGGAACTCATAAACACTGACATTGGGAACCTACAAACCCTATACCCTACCCAGTTTGGGTTCGTAAAGGGAAGTTAATGTCTCCTAAACCTGGTTGACTTCTTTGAGGTGATTACTAAAGCAATATATGAGGGAAAGGTGGTCCACACAGCATACCTTGACCTTGCGAAGGCCTTCAATACCATCCCCCATTCGGGAATTATAGACAAACTCACCAACCTAAATATAAACTCCTGTGTTACAAGATGGGTTGCTGGCTCAAGGATAGAACCCATTCAGTGAGAATAGGAAACGCTAGATCCAAATCCGAACCTGTGACAAGTGGAGTACTACAGAGCTCAGTCTTGGGACCCCTCCTGTTTGGTATCTACTTCTCTAAGGTACAAGCAAACATGGAGGGACTATGGCTAACAAAGTTCACAGACTACTGCAAACTGGGTGCCATAATTGAGACACCTACTGATGTAGACACCCTCTGACAGGATCTCACTGATACAGATACATGGTGCCAAAATCATGGCCTTAAGCTAAATGCCAAAAAGTGCATTGTCATCCCTTTTGGGAAAAACCAAGTACCCATGAATTACAACATAGGTGGCAGCCCACTTAACACAGAGAGTTTGATAAGAGACCTAGGAACTCAGGTGGATAGCAACCTCTCCTTTGACAACCATATCGCTAAAGTGGTTCGAAAATCCTTATACATGGCCCACCTTATCACAAAGGGGTTTGCATCTAGGAAAAAGGAAGTTATTGCCCCCCTCTACTCATTACTCATTAGACCCGTTATTGAATATAATGCCACATTCGGGATGTACCTTACAAGACACCTGCAATAACTGGAGAGACCTCAAAAATACCTCACAGAGAGGATAACGGGCTTTAAACAGATGCCCTATGTCATGAGGCTAAAAAAACTCAAACTGTACTCGGTCGCATACCGGCTACTCAGAGGGAGGTGATCTCTGCCTGACATACAAGGCTATGTCAAACCCAGAATTGCTGGAAATGCTCCACCTAAGGAAAACACAACCCACCAGAGCTACATGCTCAAAGGACCTAAACCTGACCTCAACAATAAACAGGACGTGTTGGAGGGACAGATTCGTGTCCCAGAGACTCTCTTTGCTTTGGAATAAGGTCCCCATACAGGTGAGGCAGAGCTCCTCATTAGCACTCTTCAAGAAGAATCTTGATGAGTGAATGGGAAACAGGAAATTCACCCCGGGAATCACTTCTGTGGCTTTGCTTAACAGAGGCGCAGGTAACTAAACCACGTGGAAGGCGAAAGCTGTAACATGTTGGCTAGACTTAATCTTAACCTGACCTCAACAATAAACAGGACGTGTTGGAGGGACAGATTCGTGTCCCAGAGACTCTCTTTGCTTTGGAATAAGGTCCCCATACAGGTGAGGCAGAGCTCCTCATTAGCACTCTTCAAGAAGAATCTTGATGAGTGAATGGGAAACAGGAAATTCACCCCGGGAATCACTTCTGTGGCTCTGCTTAACAGAGGCGTAGGTAACTAAACCACGTGGAAGGCGAAAGCTGTAACATGTTGGCTAGACTTAATCATGCCCTAGGGCCAATAGCCTAGTACCTACCTATGAACCTAAGGATTTTGGAACAATCACTTTTGGACCTTTCATGATGATATCATTGTCAAACAAAATGTTATCTCTCTAAGGAAAATATGATTGCAGGTCATGAGGTTAACAAGATTGCTTTGATGGCCATCCTGGACTGATAAAGTGGTCGAGCTTCTGAAGAATTGGATCTGAGACTGTGTGACTTCTAAGATCATCAAGATATGTGGAAGCAAAATTTCTCACTTCCATGACTTCAAAATCAAGTTTCTCATTTTCATGATGTTCAGTGATATTTCTGGGTGATCTGGATAAAGTATCAGCAAGATAAAGAAGTTTGCCTTTTGCGAGACAAGATTGAAATTATACTTTTGCAGTTTCAGTATCATGAGTTGCAATCTGTCAGGAGCTGTATGCATAGGCTTTCTCAAAATAGTGACTAGGGGTTGGTTATCTGTTTCGAGTTGAATAGGTTGGCCATAAATATAATCATGGAATTTCGAACATGTAAACACAATTGCCAAGAGTTCTTTCACTATCTGAGCATACTGCATCTCAGTTTGGGTTAGAGTTCTGGATGCATAGGCTACTGGTCTACACTCTTGAAGAATGACTGCACCAAGACCAAACCTTAAACCATCATAAGAAAGAGTTACTGGTTTGTGAACATCATAGTATCTGAGAGTTGATGGACTGGCAATTCTCTGTTTCAGGACATGAAATGCTCTTTGGTGCTGTTCTAACCATGACCAGGATACATATTTGCATGTCAGCTCTCTAAGAGGTGCTGAAAGTTGGCTTAAGTCTGGAATGAACTTGCCTAGGTAGTTAAACATGCCAAGAAAACATTGTAGGGCTTGAACATTATCTGGAGCTGGCATCTCAATAATTGCTGTTTGCTTGGAAGGATCTGGTCGTAAGCCTGAACTAGTAAACAAATGGCCAACATAAGTAACTTCTCATATCCTGAACTTGCAATTCTGAGGATTCAGCTTAAGATTCACTTCATGTGGTCTTTCCAGAACTTTCTTTAAGTTTCTGTCATGTTTGACTTCACCATTACCTCCTACTTGACTATCATCTACTATAATAGCACACGGATATCCAGAAAAAATTTGTTTCTTGTCATGCTGGAAAACTTCACTGGCAGAATTTATCCCAAAAGTCATTCTCAAAGATCTGTACCTGCCAAAAAGAGTAGTAAAAGTGATTATCAATGAAGATTTTCATCAAGCAAAATTTGCCAAAATGAACTCTTTGCATCCAAAACAGAAAAAACAGTGACATTTGGCATAACAGCAGCGCCTTCTTTGACTGTATGCATTGGATGATGAGGTATTTTCAGTGCTTTGTTCAAATCTCATGGATCAATAGATATTCTGATAGCATCTGAGCTTTTCTTCTGAGCTACTACCATGGAAGATACCCATTTAGTTGGTTCAACTGGACAAATCACACCTTGCTATACCATTTTATCTAGCTCAGCTTTGACTCTGTTCTGCATAGCTACTGGAACTTTCTGGGTTGGTCTGACAACTGGGCTGACTTCAGAGTCTAACTTCACGGAGTACACAACTGGGAGTTTGCCTAGCCTAGGTTGTCTTTGAAAAGATCAGCATAGGTATAGAAAATAGACTGGGCAAAATTAGAACAGTTGTCTTTTAAGCTTACATGGTGGACTCATTAAATTAAAGTAGTCCCCTTTTCAAACTGTCTCTGAGGCCTAATAATGACTGTTATGTGCCTTTTGACTACGTAAAATTGCAAGTCATAGCTGTTCCCAGCAGAGTAACATTAAAACACTACTGAACCTTCGGTTTGAATTTCTTCACACTTTGCCTTATCAAGCTTCTTACCAGCACATACTCTAGCAAATATTGCTGCTGACATAACATTGCACTTTGAACCTGTGTCAACTTTGAGCTCTGTGGGTTTCCCATTTATCCGAACAGTACAAATTGCTTCATTTTTTGCCCATAAATCTACTGCACTGACTGTTTCATTAAACACAGACACACCATCAACATAAAAAGTAGGGTCACAGTTTTCTAATTGATCAACTTGTCTCTTTGAATGTTCTCTTTTAATAAAAGAATGTGATTCTTTTGATTTACAAAATCTTTGGAAATGGTTCCACTTTTTACATCTGTGGCATTGCTGGCCAAAAGCTAAGCACTTTTCTCTTTTAGACACATGATTACCACCACAATTATGGCGGCTGACTATGAGGCTGGGTGAGGGAACATGCTTTAAGTTTGTTGACTCACCCTTGTGCTTCACTGAGACTGTTCATGCTCTGGAATTTGCTAGAAAGCTATGGGGTTTATCAGGGACTGTTACAGAGTTCATACTATCAACATTAGCTTTAGAAGACACTAAAAGCATGCATTTCTCATTTGTGTGCTTTTCTGTGAGCTGATATATCTGATAAATCTCAGTGGCCTTATTCAAAGTTAAATCACTGTCATGAAGCAAAATCTTTCTCACAACATCATCTTTAATACCACACACAAGTCTGTCAACTCAGCCCTTAAATCACCATATCTGCACGCTTTAGCCTTATTTCTCAAGTTAGTTATATATGCTGCAAAAGTTTCACCAGACATTTGATCCCTTGTGTAAAATAAGTGCTTTTCCATTGTATTATTCATTTGGGGGTTACACATTTCTCAATTTACGTTTTAAACACTCGGGATCTTCCCTTATTTCAGCCAGTACCACTATTTGACGGTTTTCCCCCCTCTCCTGCAAACACAGCAGGTGCATACACAAATGAATGCTCTCTTTCTATGGCTTCTAAACCAGCTAAATTAAGCAGAACAAATGCCTTTGTATGTGCATCTTTATCAGAAAATGCAGCTTGGATAAAAATATTGTACTCTTGCTCAAACACTCTCCAGTTCTCTGCAATATTATTATCAAATACAAGTGGACCAGGTTTTTAAAATCCTTGAGCCATGCCAACAAAGTATGCTTAAACACACTGCAAATATGGCCCTTGTAATTATGTATGAACATGCACACACACCAGGTACTTATAACAACATTCAAATGCACAATAAACTCTTCAAAATACTGTACTTTGTGAAATATGCCTTGAAATAGCTGTATTTTTACAAATTAACTGCACTGTAATACTATACAAATTTGAGAACACTCTGTATACCTTGGATATCTCAAATAGCTTTAATTAATGTGAAAAAGTAGCACATAGCGAAAAAATGCAGTCGTATTCCTTATTTTATACATTTTATATGATTCGGACATTATTTCAAACACTTTCATAACTATTTCAAATATTTTTATCAATATGTCGCAGTTTCAGACATTTTGTTTAACTAGAAATTCGTTATGAGCATTCTGAGTGCTTCATTTTATATTCTTCGAGTAAGAAATCATTTAAACAAGTTTTAGTACCTGGAATTTATTTCTGACCTGTTTTGCGAATTGTATGTGCAATATTCCTCTATATTCCTCCAACTTTAACTTAGTGCCTCTTGGTCTTGATTCTGGATCCCATTCTGACACCATGTTGCTCTTCCTATGTTATGGTTAGGGTTGGGAGGGTGGCCTAATGGTTAAGGTGTTTGCCTTACAAACACAAGGTACAGGGTTTGAGTCTCACAAGGGATAGTTGGCTAGGCTTAAAATGGCTCGCAAGGGCAGTTAGCTTAGTACTAACCTATGAACCTATAACCTATGAACCTATAATTCAAGACAAACAGTCGGGGTAGTTTGTTTATATTCTTTATTATATAGAAACACATCAGGATGGATAGCAGCAACATAAAATATAAATAAACTGATTAACTGACAGACCATTACATACATGCATGGTTACATTTCAACAGCTCTCTACAAAATGGCAGTCTAACTTCGCATGCTCAGTATTTATACATATCTGCAAGCCCATGGAAAGCTTCTTAAAGGTATACATACATATATACTGATCTACAGGGTGAAAAATAAATTACCTGAGAAAACTTCTAAATTTTCTGTCAGATTGAAAGAGAGTGTCCTAAAAGTAGGGAATTCTAAGCTACAGGTGTGTATTGAAAAGGAAATTTTAACCAATAAAAAATTGTTTGCTAGTGTAATAAAAGGGGTAAAAACACATTCTGGTCAGAGTACTAAACTCATTTATGTAATTTAAAAAAAAATCAAGGAAAGGGGGCTCTAGGCAAAAGATATGTAAGAGTGAAGAAGAGGAAATCAAGACTAAATACAATAGTTATTTAAAGTTACCATTTACAGAGGAAGCTTTAGATGAGGAAAAACCTATACCAGTGTATGCTGGAGTGGAATTTGAATTATTTTCCAGTTCTAAACAAATGAATTTACCAGACTTATCACTAAGATGCATTAATTTAAAAAAAGCTGATACCTTAATGAGAGTGAGGGAAACTATAGAAGTGATAGTGGAAGATGATAAAAACCCTCTGGAGAAGCCTCTACCATAGAACAGACTGCTGTATGGGAAAAGCACATTTCTTAGTTAATATTCCTTATATTGTTTCTTGTTTGATTGGAGTGTCTGTTTTTATTGGAATGTATTAAAGTATTAAAAGTTCTGGTTAGGAAAGAACAAAACTTTCTGTCTTGGTAAGTCATAGGAATTAGAAGATAACAGTGAACTTCCTCATCACCTCATGACTATCTATACCTACATATGTTTATTCTTCTTTCCCCTACCTCTCCTTTCTCCTACTATTCCCATTTCTCAGTTTTTTCTTTTCTCTTCTTCTTTTCTTTTCCTGTCTTATATTTTCATCTATCTTTCATGACTCTTTTCCTTCATCTCCCATTATTTCTTTCTGCAGATAAACTCTTAAACTAAGTATTTTAAAAATTGTTCAAATGTTCTATGTATGCTTTTATCAGTTTTATCTGCTGTTATTTGTGTTATAATAAACTGTAACAATTTTGGAGCTTTTTATCCCAAACTTCTGCTGAGCATGGGCTTTACACAGTGCGACTATCCTAATCAATAAATGTAATATAAAATACAGCATGAACCAGCAGGACATTACAGAAATATCTTAGTCCTTGGTGACTCCTTTGTAAGACATGCAAACACAGCTTTTACCTGGCTGGCAAAAGACAGGATGACTGTTGCCTGTCTGATGCAAGGATTTGTGATATTGCTAGGGCCCTTAGGTCCATGCTCTTCCCTTGATACAGTTATAGCCTTGTAATTGGTCATGTTATGTGCTGGTAAATGTTCCTTGTTGTACCATCATTGGGGAGATGCAGAATGACATTGTTGAGCTCTCTTCTCATATCTTTGTGGAGGGCAAGGCCCTGGTATTGAGCAGTGTTCTAACATCGGCAAGAATCATGTCTAAAGTCAAGGATAAAATACTTGGCTTAAACAATTGGCTAGTGAATTTGAGTCATTCTAGGGGATCCAGAGTGTATCTGTGTGTCTACATGAGATAATATGGTCAACAGAGCCTCCTGCTTTGCCAGGATGGCATACATCATTCACCTTGTTTTTTGCATACCTGCTAAAACCCTTTTTTAAATCTACAGGACCTTTTTTAGACAGGTCACCTATTGGACATCCCAGCATAGAAGACTCCATTCTGAAAAATATCAAGGTAGGACTGTTGAATAGTAGAAGCCTAAACAACAAAATCTCTGAACTTAAGGATTTCCTTAGTCTTGAAGACATCAGCATTTGTGTGATTACAGAAACCTGGCTCTACTGTAAAGGTAGCATTCCCTCTATTCCAAGGTGCTACGCCTATCATGCGTTTATTTCCACAGGCAATTGTGGGAGAGCATCTGTATATATTTTCAACCAGTTGTGTCTCACCAAATTTCACAAAACACAGCTCTGGAAATGTCTGAAGCCCCAGTTACACTAAGTAAAATGAATCATCATTTTTATCCAGTTATAGATGCCTATTTACAACCTCTTCAGAATATGCAAAATACCTTAACCAGTTAGAAGATTTACCAATGAAATTGCATACCTTTCTTATAGGTGACTTCAACTATCTATGTATAAACTATCTAACATATACTACCAGCAGGGAGTATGCTCAGAAATTTCTGGTTTTCCTAATGCCAATACACTTGAGCAAAATGTACTGCTGACTAGAGGTGTTAATATTCTTGATCTTGTTCTGACAGATGTTTCTCTCATTTGCACTACCCTGCTTGTTACCTCCTCTAGTAAAATCTGACTATCTTGCTGAGATCTTCCCTATAAAAAAAATGGTTTGTGTTCCCTAATAATTCCTCTACATTCAGAGATTACTCCAAAGCCAATTATTTATTGACGTTACTGATAATCAGAAATGGTATGGCTCCCCGATAAATCTTGTCACTGATGATGCTACCTACTAAATTTTACATTCTGTTGGAGAGATGCATTGTGGCATCTGTTCCAGTCTGACCTAGGCATAGTGACAAGTTTAAAACTAAACCCATATAGTAGAATTACAATATCTACAAACTCTATAATAAAAAGGAAAAAAAAATAGCCATGACAAAAAGATGCCAACTTCATCATTATAAAAGGGATTTAAACCGGTAAGTCTCCCAAACTAGCCCTTAGGCAATGTAAGGCCAATTATGAACTTAGGGTAGTACCTAATTCTAAAGATAAGCATAAAGACTTCTTCAGATACATTAGGAATCTCAGAAGTAACCGGCAATTCTGTAGTCAATTTATCTTCAGTAGTACTTCCTTTTCTGATCTAAAGAACATTGCTAATCTTATGGACAAATTTTCTTCCAAACTCACTCAACCTGCTCTTCTTCCTGTCCCTTCCATTTTCCCCTACACTATTCCAAGATCAGTTTGGAACACGTTCGTTTGACATGTTCCAAAATTAAAAATAATACTTCCATGGATCTTGACAATATCCTTGTATGTCTGCCGAGATGCATAAAGCCCTACCTAGAAAAAAACCTACATCAGCTTGTTTCCCATCCAATTGTCCAAGTTGCATTTGAATTGGGTTAGGAAGGAACTCTGCTTCACATGGATGGGGAGCCTATTCCATAGATGGGGTAGTCTCTGGGATACATACCTATCTCTCCAGCAGGTCGTATTTATATTACAGGCAAGGTTTACATCTTTAGAACAGGTAATTCTGGTGCTGTTTGTTTTGTGGATATGCAGAAGGTCCATCAGAGTGGGGTCTGACAATGCCCTGTATGCCAGGCATAGATCTCCCCTCAAAAGCCTGTAGGAGACAGAATACAGGGATAAGGCCTTGAGGTGGTCTGCACAGGACATATTACTTACGCTCTGTATTCTTTTAGTGAGGAACCTCTGTGGATGTTCCAATTATTGGATATGCCTGGTTAGGTGCATACCAAAGGGGGCATTGTACTCAATGATAGGTCTGATGAATGCTGAAAACAGTGGAACAATGACTTCCTTGGACTTAGATGCCATACCTTTGTTTATAAGTTGCGCAACATAGAATGATTTCCTCACCACTGTAGACATGTGATGATCAAAGGCTAGATTATTATCTATGTGTGTCCCTAAGTCCCCAACTACTGGGTCAACTCTAAGAGGTGTGTTGTCAATATGATAGTTACCAGGGATGGATGACTTACCAAAGGATACTATTATGTATTTCTTGGCATTTAGTTTTAGTCCATAGCTCTGACACCAGTTGTTTGTCTGTGTCAGCCCCTCCTGGAGAACATTTGTGTCAGTGTGAGATTCAATGACAGCTCCTAATTTGCAATCATCTGCAAATTAAGCCAGCCAGAGACCACTGACATTGGCCTTGACTTCTGAGAAGTAAATGCCAAAAAGGAGTGGTCCAAGGACAGATCCGTGAGAGACTCCACTTGTGACTGGCCTCTTTGTAGAAGTGGACTCCCCAGTTCTAAATTCCTTGGTCCTGTCTGTGAGCCAGTTGGCTATGTACCAGGTGACATACAGGTTTGTATCTAAACTCTTTATAGTTTGTGAACAATACCCGAGTGGGGTATTGTGTCAAATGCTTTGGCCAGGTCAAGGTAGGCAGTGTGAATGACTTTGCCCTCATCCATTGCTTTGGTGACCTTCTCAGAGAAGTCCACCAGATTGAGTAGGCATGATCTGCCCTTGATGAAACCAAATTGGGTTGGGTCCGGTGTCTGGAGGTTTATTATATCTCTGTTGATCATCTCCATGATAATTCTTTCCATGGGTTTACATATAAGACTAGTGAGACTTATGGGTCTGTAGTTTCCAGGGTCTTTTGTGCAGAGAGATGATTGTTGCCTTTCTCCAGTCATGAAGCACAAAGCCTTTTTGGAGGCTACAGTTAAATAGTAATTCCAGAGGCCCTGATAGGTCATGTTTCATGCTATTTAGAAGGCATCCTGGGATATTGTCTGGGCTCATTGATGCAGTGCTCTTGGTCTTAGAGAGAGCATTAAGGACCTGTTCCCTAGTGATAGTAGGGGGAGTTATATTTGTTGATATTTCCTGAGGGAAGGTTAAGGGGAGAGAGGGGTAAAGTTGAAGCTGAATTTATCAGCCAGGAGGTCTGCTATATCTTCTGGCTCAGTGTAGGTGGCTCCATTTATAATGAGCTCTTCACACAGCTGTGTATTGCGTTTGAGGTTGCGGACATAGCTAAAGAATGCTTTGTGGTTGTCCTTGCCCTGGGAGGCCAAACTTACCTCAAATTTGGCTTTGGTAGACTTTATTTGTCCTCTGAGTTGTTTGTTTTGATGAGAGTGCTTTTATCCTGCTGGGTGCTGCACCTCCTAATTTTTGCCATGATGTTCTTCCTCCTGTTATACAGATGATTGATTTTGTGATTCCACCAGGATGGCTTGTTTTTTGAGTTAGTTCTGTACGTCTTCCTGGTGGATACAGCTGCCTATATGCAGCTATTAACATGCTTGTACAGGGTTTCTCTGAACAGTTCTGCATAGGCAGAAGTGTTCTCAGGGTTTATAGGAGTTTGAAATTTTACCAGATTCTTACTTAATAGCAGGAGGTTAGCCTTAGAATAGTTCCTGAATATTCCAGGTTTAGTTGGGGGTCCAGGTTTTATTTTTACTTCAAAGGAGACCATTTTGTGGTCTGACCTTACCAGGGAAGGCATTACAGTAGGGTGTGTGCAGCAGTTTCTCATATTAGTGAGGACCAGATCCAGTATGGTTGCACCCCTGGTTGATGTATAGGGTCTATATCACCAGATCAAATGTTTAGGTTATCGAACACCTAAGCATCGAACTGGTAAGACTGAAATTGAAAACCGCGAATGGCGCAGGGAAAGACTTCCGTTGATCACAAAAAACAAAAAAAAAATTTAAACCCAAATGATGTGGGGGTCTGTGCCCCCAACCCCCCTAACTAAATATACCAAATTCCAAGATCACTGTACAGTAGACAAATTGGAAAAATCCGGCTAACGGCCAAGGGAAATCTTTCCCTGCATTAAATCGGTCATTCGTGGTTTTCAGCTTTCAGTCTTACCAGTTCGATGTTTAGGTGTTCGATAACCTAAACATTTGATCTAGTGATATAGACCTGTTGTATTGACTATCTGGTCCAGGGAGTTTGTGTTTTCAAAATCCATGAATCTCTGTGCATGTACATCTGGTGTCATATAGGATTTCCAGTTAATAGTGGGGTAATTAAAGTCACCCATGAATATGGTATTGAGTTGGATGGTTAGACCTTGAGGTATGGAGAATGGCAGTTGTGTTGACCTTGCATAAAGATAGTCCCTATACTGACTTTGGAAATTACATCATTAGTCTCACTAATATTATTTGCAAGGCTCTGAAACCTATTTTAGTTGATCTAAAAAATAATGGTGTAGGTAACATTATAACTCTGGATTCATGCCATTTCATCTTTGTCAGAGGCAGATCATGCCTGTTCACTACTGCACTATTTATCTGAACCCTTCTAAAGCCTTTGACACTCTCCCCCATGCTGAAATTATTGACAAACTCTACCAACTTAATATTAACCAGAACTGCGGTGGTGGTGCTAAGGTAGCGTTGTCGCCTCATAGCAAGACGTTGTCCTGTTCGATTCTAAGCTAGAGCGTCTTCTGTGTGGAGGCATACGTGAATAGGGTGTGCCTTTGTTGAAGGTTGTGCATCAGGGCTGGTAACCCGGTACGTAAAAATCCACTACCAATCATTAGCAGACCGGAGTTCCGCTATGGCGAACCCTAACCGGGAAAACCCGAAAGACGCAAACACAGTCCACAATGGATAAGTAATTTGCCATCTGACATATCCTATAATGTTAAGGTCAGGAGTGTTTGTTCAAGACAGAATTTATCACCAGTGGTATCCCACAGGACTCTGTCTAGTTATCAAATCCCATTCTGATTCTCAAATGCTCCAGCAGTTACTGGACCAAACAAATGCTTTGTGCATTAATCAAGAGCTTACCCTCAAAACTAAGAAATGCAGCATAGTTTCCATTAGTAAAGTGGGCATAATTACAGCTTTACAAAGACATAACATTCTAATTAAACATGACACAGTCAAAGGGACTTGGTTATGTATGCTTATATCAGACTCTCCATTGACAACCATGTCTCTGTGATAATTAAAAAATCCTTCTACCTTGTACAACTTAGCCTTCATGGTATCTCCTCAAGGTGCAAAAAAGTTACAGTCCCATTTTATTTGTCCCTTAATAGGCCCATCATTGAATATAATGCACCTTTCAGCATGTACCTCTATAAGCATTTCAACTATCCTGAGAGACCTCAATGTTTCCTCACTAATAATATGTCAGGTTTCAGTACTGTTAACCTCACAGATAGAATAAAAGCTCTGTCATGCTCCTCAGTGTCATACAGATGCCTGAGGGGTGATCTCTGCTTGACCTTCTATGCTATGAACAACACCGCCCTATTTGAACTCATTTACCTAAACAAAAGCAGTGATAAAGCAGGCATGCACCCTGCAGATGTAAACCCATACTGCCAAATCAACAACACCAGATGACATGAGAAATACTTAATCCAATGTATCCTCTATTTCTGAAATAGGCTGTCTTTACTTATCAAGGAGAATACTTCCCTAACAACCTTTAAAATCAGTCTGGTTGGGTAATTGCACATTTTCACTGGGGATATATGAAGAAAGTCTACTTAATGGGGGACATCGTTAGTCTCCCCTAGTAATGGGTGATGAGGACGATATTCTGCTTGGCTGCAAGCTTATTAATTACATACAAACCTACAAAAGTATGATCCTATTTTTCTCCTTACTATAAACTAAACAGTGATTTCTACTATATGGTGAATAAGAATGAAGCAGAATTTATATGCCATTTACTAGTACTAAAGCCTTACAGGGCATTAGTGATGAGACCTGCACACATTCATGTACTTGGAGGTCATTTGGGAATGGATAAAACGAAATCCTCGGTATTAGTCAGATTTTATTACCAATAAAAAAAAAATAAAAAGTTATATTCACACTCATTCTCCCGTTGCACCACTTTAGTCATGTGTGCTAACCTTGACCCTGCCCTTGCCCCGAAGTGCAATATCTCATATTAGGGTACTAAACACCCTTTCCTTAGCAGTGCCTCTATCCAAACAAATTATGTCAGTAAGTTAGTAATCTGTTTTTTTTTTTTTTTTTTTTTTAACTAGTCACAAAAAAAGCTGTTTTCCTGTACAAAGTTTTACTACATCAACAAAATTGATTTTCCATGAAAGGTAACTATTTTGACTATTTTTTTTAGACTAAATATGTTTTAGTGATTTGTGTATATATATATATATATATATATATATATATATATATATATATATATACAATATGTATATTCAGTTTAGAAGCTCGAAATACTGAAATGACAAAATTCAGTATTTTGAGCCCATAAAGTGGAATCCTGAGAAGAGCAAAAGCTCAGAAGCATGAAATTCAAAACCTCGAATACCGGAGGTTTTGAATTTCGCACTTCTGAGGTTTCGCTGTGGTTATGGATTCAGGTAAGTGTGTATGTGTTAAGGGTTTTGGGTAGGGGCTGTGGTGTGTTTCAGTGTGTTTTGTTGCAGTGATGTTTGTGCGCGAGGAAAATGTGTCTTGTGTGGTGGTTTGTGTGTGTTTGTATGTAGTGCGACCTCGGAGTAAGAATAATTAAGTAGGGAGGGTGTGGGGGGGTGCAAGGGGGCTTGCCCCCTACTTTTATGTAGTATAGAGCTTATGTTTGTGTGTGGGGAGGATGGTGTGTGTGTGTGTGTGTGTGTGTGTGTGTGTGTGTGTGTGTGTGTGTGTGTGTGTGTGGAGTACAAGCGCAAAATTCAAAATCTCTGGTGTATGAAATTTTGAATTTCGCAGTTCTGAGTTTTCGTGGTGTTAAAATTTCGACTTTATAGCTTCGAAATACTGAATTTCGATATTTCAGTATTTCAAGGATATAAGTGGGGCCCTTACAAGCCTAGCCAAGAGTTTACCCCCAAAAAGAAACCTCAGTTAACACCTGTTGCCTCAGTCAATGAGGAACACAGGTGGAAATCCTGGAACAAATTTGTGGTTTCCCATCCACTCATCAAGGTTGCGTTTGAAGTGGGTCAGCAAGGTACTCTGTTTGACGTGTATGGGAAGTCTATTCCAGAGACAGGGCAGCCTCTGGGAGACAAACCTGTCTGTCCAGCAGGTTTTGTTGACATTGTATATTAGATTCAGGTATTTTAAGCAGGTAATGCATGAGGAGTTAGACTTACGGATATGGAGCATCTCTAGTAAGGCAGGGTCTCAGATTGCCTTGTAGGCAAGACACAGATCACCTCTGAGCAACCTGTACGATACTGAGTAGACTGATAGTGATTTGAGCCTGTCCACATTGGACAGGTGTTGGAGGCAATGGATTCTCTTTCTGAGGTATTTCTGTGGCCTTTCCAGTTGGTGCAGATGTTTGGAGAGGTACATACCAAATGGGGCTTTATACTTAATTATTGGTCTAATGAGGGAGAATTATTGTGAGGTAATAACTTCCTTTTTTCTGGATTTAATCCCTTTACTTATGAGATGAACCAAATAAAAGGGTTTTCTGACCACTGCCGCTACATGATGATTGAATGTGAGATTATCAACCTGAGTACCCAGGTCTCTCATCACAGGTTGTGTGTTTAGGGAGTTGCCATTGATGTGGTAATCAGCAGGACCATGTTTTTGCCAAATGTTATGTTAATACTTTTTTTTTGCTTTTAGCTTGAGGCCATGACTTTGGCACTAGTCATTATTTGCCGTGAAGCCCTCTTGCAGTATGTTAACATCATTTGGGGAGTCTATGACAGCAGTCAACTTACAGTCATCGCAAACTTTGTCAGCCACAGGCCTTTTGTCTTTGCCTGGACCTCCAAGAAGTAGATGTCAAACAGTAGGGGTCCCAGGACAGATCCCTGGAGAGCTCCATTAGTGATAGGTCTGCTACTGGAGGTGAAAGCATCTATTTTGACCTTGAGGGTCCTGTTAGTGAGCCAGTTGGCCACTCACCTGATAAGATAGGTATTTACACCAAGTTGTGTTAGCTTTTCGATGATGCCCAAGTGGGGGATTATCAAAGGCCTTGGCCAAGTCAAGGTAAGCTGTATGTACTGACTTTCCCTCATCCAGGGCCTTGGTGACAGTCTCAAAGAAGTCAACCAGGTTCAACAGGCAAGATCTGCCCTTGATGAATCTGAACTGGGTGGGGCCAAGTGCTTGGAGATTGCGTGTGTCCTTGTTTATGAGAGCTATAATAATACGGTCCATGGCTTTACAGATCAGTGTTGTCATGCTAATGGGGTGATAGTTTCCAGGGTCAGTAGTGGCACCACCTTTGTGCAAGGGGATGACCCTGGCAGTTCTCCACTATGCTGGAATGAAACCTGTACTTAGGCTGTGGTTGAATAGGGTGCTCAATGGTGAAGCCAGTTCTTGCTGGAGGTGGTGCAGAATACAGCCTATCAGGTTCCATGTATGCTGTGTTCTTTGCCTTGGATAGGACCTTTAGCACTTGGTCTATGGAGATGCGATGTATGGGACAAGTATTGGGGATGTTAAAAGGGCCTTGGAGGGGACAGGGGGGTGATGTTTGCACTGAACCTATCTGCTAGCAGGTTGGCTAAGTCAAAAGGATCAGTGTAGGTGATACTGTTAAGTACTAATTCAGAACAAACCTGGGCTTTGCCATGGAGGTTCCTGACATAACTGAAGAGGGCTTTGTGGTTTTCCTTTGTTTTGGAGGCAAGTTTTGATTCATAATTGGCTTTGAAGATTTTCACTAGTGACCTAATTTGGTTGTTGAGGCTAAGGAAGGAGCTTTTCCAGTTTGAAATTGTTCCTATTTTGCCCTTGGAATACAGTTTCTTCCTTTTGTTGTAAAGCCTGTTGTCCACCAAACATGTTTGTGTTTCCTTGAGGAGCCGGTTTTAGTTCTGTTTGATAGGTCTGAATCCATGCAGTTGTACAGGTGCTTGTATACTGCACTGATGTACTGTTCAGCATAGTTGTCTGCATCCTGTGAAGGGGGTGGTGGTGTGAAGCTACAGATACCCTCCCTTAGGAGGTTGTAGTCAGCTTTTGGGAAGTTTGTTTAGCTTAATTATGACTGGGGAGGTTGGATGAGCTAGAAACTTCTAACAAGACAGTCTGATGATCAGATCTCACCAGGGAAGAACATACTATGGGAGTGGTGCAGCAATCGCCCATGTTGGTGAGAACCAAGTCCAGAATGTTATCTCCCCTTGTGGGAGATGACATGAGCTGGTCTAGTGCTTTAGACTTGATATGGTTCTACTTCTAAATTTCAAAGTGTCAAAACTTTGAATTTCTTATGGTCAGGACAATAAGATTGAAGTTTTGAAAATGAGAAATTTAAATAAAAAAATAAATAAATAAAAAGAAGAACATTTTTTTTATGTTTTTACAAGAGGGCATGCCCCCTGCACCTCCCACACCCCTTGCTAATTAAATATACCAACTCTGAGATCGCACTATGGCAAGGAAAACAGCAGTCTCCATTTAAATGGTTCAAAGTTTCAAAACTTCGATGTTATGGTCTTGACCATAAGAAATTCGAAGTTTTGAAACTTCAAAATTTTGAAGTAGACCCATAAATAAATATATATATATATATATATATATATATATATATATATATATATATATATATATATATATATATATATATATGAATATATATCTACCGGGACACTTTAGCTGTTACACCATATGATAAACCTATACCAACATTTGGAAACATGGAATTATTACTAGTTAACCTTCACATCAACAACAGAAAACAATTATGTATTACTGTACTGTAAATTCCCCCAGGTCAAAATATACCTACTCTGGAAGATCTACTATCCTGGACCACCCTCAATATATCAAATGAAACCACCATTCTTGGCGACGCAAATATAAACAAGCAAACTCTCATCTCTGACTCCCCAGTAAATAGTATTAACTTGCACAGGTTTACTCAACTCATCTCTAACCCCACTTGTAAGGTAAAAAACAAACAGAATCAACCCTAGACTGGATACTCATCTCACACCCTCAAAAATTCACCAATGCCTGGGCCTATCCAATACCTTTAGTGACCATCTTCCTGCCTATACCCATAGAACTCCACTTCAAATAGACAAAATGCATTGTCTAAGAACAACTAGGAATCTTACCCATTTCAATGAATAACTATTCTTAGAGTCTCTAAAAACCCACATGTGGTTCCCTACCAAATCTCTCCCACTGGATGAAGCAGTCAGCTACTTCAATAAAGTCTTTTTAGATATTCTAGACAGTCTCGCCCCCACACATACCAAAAGAGTAAAGCCTAACCATGCCTCATGGCTAACTAAACAAACTAAACAGTTAACTTACCTCCAGGGATAAAGCCTGGAAGGAATGGCACAGAAATAGAACCCCACAACTTGAACTCAGATATAAACAACTCCGTAACAATGCCAAAAAGCAAGTCATCAGTGATAAAAATAGCTATTTCTGCACTAAACTCGCTACCCAACAAAATAACCCTAAATTGTTTTGGAACTCTGTTTCCTTTCTCCTAAATTCTGGTACTCAACACAACCCCTCCCTATCTCCTGACAAAGACCCTCAAGAAATTGCCCAAGCCTTCAGTTCTCATTTTATTGATACTATCCAAAAACTTGTTAATGATTTCTCTCTACAAACTAACAAAAGTATAATTGGCAACATAAACAACATTACACTCTCTAACCACTCCCCCCACATAAATTGCAATTCCAACAAAAACCCATCCACTCCTCTATTTACATTACAACCAGTACCCGCCTTTCTAGTTTGTAAACTGCTCTCAAAACTATAACCATGCTCCCCCTCTTCCGATGGCTTCACAGCTGAATACTTAAAATTTGCAGCAGATTCTATAGCTCTTCCAATTAGCATTCTCATTAACCTATCAGTCTCTGAATCATATGTCCCACAGCTATGGAAAAACTCAATTATTACTCCCCTTCACAAAGGCGGTAACACCAGTGATCTATCTAACTACCGGCCCATCTCCATACTTTCACCTCTATCTAAAATTTTAGAAAAGCGTATTCATTCTCAATTGCTAAAACATCTCACAGACAATAACCTACTCACAGCCATCCAACATGGTTTTCGGCCAGCACACAGCACAACAGCCTTACTGTCATTTACCAACACTGTATACAAAGTTCTTGATGCAGGTCTACTAACATCAGTGATCCGACTAGACCTATCAAAAGCTTTTGATACAGTGTCCCACTCAAAACTACTTTTACAACTTGAGATCGTAAACTGCTCCCCACACACTCTATCCTGGTTCCATAACTATCTACACAACAGAAAACAAACTGTTAGATGGCAAAGTATGCAATCCGATTACCTACTCAACAACACAAGTGTTCCCCAAGGGTCTGTTCTTGGGCCCATGCTTTTTAACATATTTAGTAATAATCTCCATAAAGCAGCCCTGCAAAGTACATTCATTCAATACCCGGACAATTCGACAATAATTACTTCCTCTAACAACATCTCAGATCTCCTAAAGTTAACACAAAATGCATTTACTTCCATCGAATCCTAGCTTAATGAAGCTCAAATGCTACTTAATCCCAAAAAATCTAAACTTTTACTCTTTACAACCAAGCCTCTAACTCTAGACTTTAAAATATTCTCTCAAAACAATACAGAAATTAAAATTGTAAAACAGCCAAACAACTTGGCATCACAATTGATGATAAGCTATCCTTTGAGAATCATATACTCAGCTGAATCAAAAAGACCCATTTTAAGCTTAGCAAACTGTATAGGCATAAACTATATTTGGACAAGTCTACCAAGTTGAAACTAGCTAGTAGTCAACTTCTACCCTCCCTCCTCTATGGTTGCCCTATTTTCACTAACCGACATACATCTCACCTGAACAAACTGCAGTCGTGCTACTATAAAATAGCCAGGTTTGCCTCCAACATGCCAACTCGCACATATTGCCTGGCCATTAAATCTATAAACTGGTTTGAGTTCTCTCATTACCTACATTACTCCTAACTTACACTCACCCACAAAATATTAAATAATCCATACTTCTGCCGACACTTCAAACTATAATGCAAACACACACCCCTACTTGGCATCTTAAGTCCTCTAACAAACAACTCTTAACCATAACTAAACCCAACAAAAGAGCTGGACAATGTCTCTATTCCCATGCCATTGCCAAACTTCGGAATGCGCTCCCTCTCACTCTTACTCAACTAGACTCTTTAAAAACATTTAAATTTGCACTAAAAGAAGACTATCTCTATAACCTTGTCTGTTTTTGTAGTCATATGATTAAACCACCTTAAATGTTTTGGCCATTATACACTACAAATACTTTTACTAACTTAATATAGTTGCAATTTACACTATCTGTCTTTGTATCCAATCTCTCTTGCTTTCTTTATTTCTATGGCTGAATAAACAGAATTGATTAAACAGTATTCTTATTTATGAGAATATACAAACAGAATTATTTAAAATTTAACACACAGAGTTTATTTTCTTGTATCGTATACCTCTATAATATGTATTCGTCTTGTACATCTACTTCAGTTTTTTATTATGTAAAAACTTTCTTGACTTTCAAAGTTAAGCTGATGTCATGTAAAAATTTATGTGATTGTATGGAGCTTTTCTCTCCGGGCCTCCACTGAAAATGGGTCTTTGGGCCTAGTAGACTTTCCCGGTCAACAAATACAAATAAATGTCAATAAATAATAAATAATATATATATATATATATATATATATATATATATATATATATATATGTGTGTGTGTGTGTGTGTGTGTGCGTGTGTGTGTGTGTGTGTGTGTGTGTGTGTGTGTGTGTGTGTTTGTATATATATGCATGGCTATACTTAAAAATATCTTAACAGAATAATATCAACACCATAAACATAGGATCATAGGAGGGGTCTATATTAGTTCGCTGAAATGTCTTTTCAGTGAACATGAATTCATCGACCCTCATTCAGTGAAAATCACTTCCGCGATTCACTGAATACTCCCAGGGAACAAAATACTTACCCTGCCTGGATTGTTCCTAAGGTGGGGCAACCTCTGTGAGACAAATCTGTTTGTCCAGCAAGTTCATGTTGATGTCACATACCAGGTTAAGTCCTTTGAGTGAGTGACCCATGTCACTTAACTTGTGAATGTGTAGCATTTCCATTAAAGCTGGGTCAGAGTTTGCTCTGTATGCAAGGCACAGGTCACCTCTGAGTTATCTGTATGACACAGAGTATTGTGACAATTATTTCAGTCTGTCCACGTAAGACAGATCTTGAAGACCCTGAATTTACTTTGTAAGGAACCTTTGTGGTCTCTACAATTGCTGCAGGTGTTTGGAAAGGAACATACCGAAGGGACCTTTGCACTCTATTTTTGGCCTGATGAGGGAAGAGTACAGGGGGTTATAACCTCTTTTTTTTTCTGGAGGCAATGCCCTTACTTATGAGATGAGCAATATAAAATGCCCTTTTTACCACTGTGTAGACATGGTGATCAAAGTTAAGGTTGCTGTCAACCTGTGTGCCTAGATCTCTCACCACTGACTATGTGCTTAGGGTATTGCTATTGATCTGGTAGTTTGCAAGAACATCACCCTTGCCGAAGGGGATGATAATGCATTTTTTTTGCATTAAGTTTAAGACCATGACTTTGGCATCAGTGATTAGCCTGCATAAGACCTTCTTGCAGGATGTTGACATTGATAGGGGTTTCAGTGATCACTCCCAATTTGCAGTCATCAGCAAACTTTGTCTGCCACAGTCCTTTAGTTTTAGCCTGTACTTTAGAGAAGTAGATTCTGATCAGTAGGGTTCTCAGAACAGATCCCTGTGGAACACCATTGGTTACAGGTCTGCTGGAGGAGGTGGAAGTCCCTATTTTGGCCATATGAATTCTATCAGTGAACTAGTTTGCAACCCACCTGACAATATACGGGTTGATACCCAGCTGGGTGAGTTTATCAGTGATGCCTGAGTGGGGGATTGTGTCAACCACCTTGGCTAAGTCTAGGTAGGCCATATGCACAGATTTGCCCTCATCTAGTGGCTTTGGTGATGGTCTCGAAGAAGTCCACCAAGTTTAACAGGCATGATCTCCCCTTAACAAAACCAAACTGGGTGGGGTCAAGCATTTGGAGATTTCCTATATCTTTGTTAGTAAGGGCCATGATGATTCATTCCATGGCCTTGCAGATAAGGCCGGTCAGGCTAATGGTGATGTTAATTCCCATTTCAATGCATGCAGTACACAGCCCAGGATGTTGTCTAGTCCATAGATGCTGTGTTTTAGCTTTGGAGAGGGCTTTTAAGACCTGCTCCTCGGAGATACTAGGTGGGGGATAGGTGTTAGGGATGCTTTGAGGTATATGTGGCAGGGACAGGGGAGTGAAGTTTTCACTGAACCTGTCAGCCAGCAGGTTTGCTGTATCCTCAGTATCTATATATGTAGCACCATTAAATATGAGTTCAGCTCAAATCTGGGCCTTACCTTTGAGGTTACAGATGTAACTAAAAGACATTGTGTGGTTATCCTTAGTTAGGGAAGCTAATGTGGATTCATAGTTAACTTCGGTGGGCTTCATTAGGAGTCTTATTTGCTTGCTTAAATTGAGGAAGGAGTGCTTCCAGTTTTGAGACTGTTCCTTCCTACTCATAGGCAGCAATTTCTTTCTCCTATTGTATAGCCTATTAATGGGAGTTGTCCACCAGGCAGGTTGGCTTTTCCTTGAAGATCTTGCTTTAGTTCTATCAACGTAGATTTGGTTCTATCTAACACTGACACCAGAAATATCTAAACTATATATTTATGTGACGGATGCCATCTCCCACACTGGGGGTGAAGAAGGGCTTGCCTCCTGCAAAAATAATTGTTTTTGTTTGTTTCTATGAGTTTTCATACCTCTCAACTGTACAGATTTTTGCAGAATGTCCAGATTTTTTGCCTCATATTTACTGTGTGTTCATAAAAATTGTAGTTTTTGACAAATCACCGGGATGATCTAAGGATTAAACTCACTAAATAATGACATGCATTTTATGCATTTGATTTTCAGACTTCATATCTTTCAGAAAATGCATGCTAACACAAATCCTGTTATTATAGCAACTTTCTATAAGAGCAGTATTTAAAATGTGTCCTTATTTTGTGGCCTTTGTTCCCCGTTTATGTCAGGCTTTGTGTAGATTTCTTGCACTAAGAGATTGAGAGGTATGGAGCTGGTGTGTGTGTGTGTGTGTGTGTGTGTGTGTGTGTGTGTGTGTGTGTGTGTGTGTGTGTGTGTGTGTGTGTTATATATATATATATATATATATATATATATATATATATATATATATATCTAGAAAAAGATATATGCCAACTCAAGATTACACAGCAGTGAAGAAAAGGAATAAACTTTATTACCCTATTGATCACCAATTGCAGGCCAAACCACACAGCAAACAGTCTTACTGTGCTCAGTGAAAGGGGAGTTGATCAAACAAGCTAAGTTTCCTTTCAATGACCAGGTATTATGACCTAGTCTACCAACCTATTTATATATATATTTTTATAGTGACAACAAGTACACTGTTTTTAATAACTAAACAGTCTCTGTCTTTGAAGTCAGTACTTCTGGCTAATATTACACTTATTTTTACAAAGATACAGAAATACAAATGTTCTACCATTAGACTTGCGGAGGGGATAAGCAAAAATAAGAAATGCAGTTCACACTCACTGTTAGCTTTGTTTCAAGGCCTCAGTCTATGCCATGATGTAGTTCAGAACAACAAAATGGTGTAATGGTTAAGGTGTTTGTCTTACAAACACAAGGTAAAGGGTTTGAGTCTCACAAGGGATAATTGGCTAGGCTTAAAATGGCTCGCAAGGCAGTTAGCTTAGTACTAATCTATGAACCTATGAACTTATAGGAAGACGATAAGGGGTACAGGATAACAGTCCAACATGCTTTCTGACTTAGAGATAGTAGCATACTAGCAGAATGCAGAAGCAGTTCCTTCCATTGTTTCTAGATTTATTTATTTATTTGGCCACTCTTTTCCCCTGATGCCTGTTGATCATTAGTCCCCCAGCCCA